>NC_051853.1:105978620-106176052 GCF_905115235.1 Hermetia illucens | reverse complement strand
AATTTTCCTGGCACCTAGACCCCACAACCTATATACCATTTTGAAGCTCAGACCCTCTACCAGTAGTGCTGATCACAAATTAAGCTCCTTTTTGCGAAATTCTCAAGATTAACGGAGATATAAGCGTTTACAGTTTTTCCCCAGATTCCTCGAAAAATTAGAAATTTTCCTGGCACCTAGACCCCACAACCTATATACCATTTTGAAGCTCAGACCCTCTACCAGTAGTGCTGATCACAAATTAAGCTCCTTTTTGCGAAATTCTCAAGATTAACGGAGATATAAGCGTTTACAGTTTTTCCCCAGATTCCTCGAAAAATTAGAAATTTTCCTGGCACCTAGACCCCACAACCTATATACCATTTTGAAGCTCAGACCCTCTACCAGTAGTGCTGATCACAAATTAAGCTCCTTTTTGCGAAATTCTCAAGATTAACGGAGATATAAGCGTTTACAGTTTTTCCCCAGATTCCTCGAAAAATTAGAAATTTTCCTGGCACCTAGACCCCACAACCTATATACCATTTTGAAGCTCAGACCCTCTACCAGTAGTGCTGATCACAAATTAAGCTCCTTTTTGCGAAATTCTCAAGATTAACGGAGATATAAGCGTTTACAGTTTTTCCCCAGATTCCTCGAAAAATTAGAAATTTTCCTGGCACCTAGACCCCACAACCTATATACCATTTTGAAGCTCAGACCCTCTACCAGTAGTGCTGATCACAAATTAAGCTCCTTTTTGCGAAATTCTCAAGATTAACGGAGATATAAGCGTTTACAGTTTTTCCCCAGATTCCTCGGAAAAATTAGAAATTTTCCTGGCACCTAGACCCCACAACCTATATACCATTTTGAAGCTCAGACCCTCTACCAGTAGTGCTGATCACAAATTAAGCTCCTTTTTGCGAAATTCTCAAGATTAACGGAGATATAAGCGTTTACAGTTTTTCCCCAGATTCCTCGAAAAATTAGAAATTTTCCTGGCACCTAGACCCCACAACCTATATACCATTTTGAAGCTCAGACCCTCTACCAGTAGTGCTGATCACAAATTAAGCTCCTTTTTGCGAAATTCTCAAGATTAACGGAGATATAAGCGTTTACAGTTTTTCCCCAGATTCCTGGAAAAATTAGAAATTTTCCTGGCACCTAGACCCCACAACCTATATACCATTTTGAAGCTCAGACCCTCTACCAGTAGTGCTGATCACAAATTAAGCTCCTTTTTGCGAAATTCTCAAGATTAACGGAGATATAAGCGTTTACAGTTTTTCCCCAGATTCCTCGAAAAATTAGAAATTTTCCTGGCACCTAGACCCCACAACCTATATACCATTTTGAAGCTCAGACCCTCTACCAGTAGTGCTGATCACAAATTAAGCTCCTTTTTGCGAAATTCTCAAGATTAACGGAGATATAAGCGTTTACAGTTTTTCCCCAGATTCCTCGAAAAATTAGAAATTTTCCTGGCACCTAGACCCCACAACCTATATACCATTTTGAAGCTCAGACCCTCTACCAGTAGTGCTGATCACAAATTAAGCTCCTTTTTGCGAAATTCTCAAGATTAACGGAGATATAAGCGTTTACAGTTTTTCCCCAGATTCCTCGAAAAATTAGAAATTTTCCTGGCACCTAGACCCCACAACCTATATACCATTTTGAAGCTCAGACCCTCTACCAGTAGTGCTGATCACAAATTAAGCTCCTTTTTGCGAAATTCTCAAGATTAACGGAGATATAAGCGTTTACAGTTTTTCCCCAGATTCCTCGAAAAATTAGAAATTTTCCTGGCACCTAGACCCCACAACCTATATACCATTTTGAAGCTCAGACCCTCTACCAGTAGTGCTGATCACAAATTAAGCTCCTTTTTGCGAAATTCTCAAGATTAACGGAGATATAAGCGTTTACAGTTTTTCCCCAGATTCCTGGAAAAATTAGAAATTTTCCTGGCACCTAGACCCCACAACCTATATACCATTTTGAAGCTCAGACCCTCTACCAGTAGTGCTGATCACAAATTAAGCTCCTTTTTGCGAAATTCTCAAGATTAACGGAGATATAAGCGTTTACAGTTTTTCCCCAGATTCCTCGAAAAATTAGAAATTTTCCTGGCACCTAGACCCCACAACCTATATACCATTTTGAAGCTCAGACCCTCTACCAGTAGTGCTGATCACAAATTAAGCTCCTTTTTGCGAAATTCTCAAGATTAACGGAGATATAAGCGTTTACAGTTTTTCCCCAGATTCCTGGAAAAATTAGAAATTTTCCTGGCACCTAGACCCCACAACCTATATACCATTTTGAAGCTCAGACCCTCTACCAGTAGTGCTGATCACAAATTAAGCTCCTTTTTGCGAAATTCTCAAGATTAACGGAGATATAAGCGTTTACAGTTTTTCCCCAGATTCCTCGGAAAAATTAGAAATTTTCCTGGCACCTAGACCCCACAACCTATATACCATTTTGAAGCTCAGACCCTCTACCAGTAGTGCTGATCACAAATTAAGCTCCTTTTTGCGAAATTCTCAAGATTAACGGAGATATAAGCGTTTACAGTTTTTCCCCAGATTCCTCGAAAAATTAGAAATTTTCCTGGCACCTAGACCCCACAACCTATATACCATTTTGAAGCTCAGACCCTCTACCAGTAGTGCTGATCACAAATTAAGCTCCTTTTTGCGAAATTCTCAAGATTAACGGAGATATAAGCGTTTACAGTTTTTCCCCAGATTCCTCGAAAAATTAGAAATTTTCCTGGCACCTAGACCCCACAACCTATATACCATTTTGAAGCTCAGACCCTCTACCAGTAGTGCTGATCACAAATTAAGCTCCTTTTTGCGAAATTCTCAAGATTAACGGAGATATAAGCGTTTACAGTTTTTCCCCAGATTCCTCGAAAAATTAGAAATTTTCCTGGCACCTAGACCCCACAACCTATATACCATTTTGAAGCTCAGACCCTCTACCAGTAGTGCTGATCACAAATTAAGCTCCTTTTTGCGAAATTCTCAAGATTAACGGAGATATAAGCGTTTACAGTTTTTCCCCAGATTCCTCGAAAAATTAGAAATTTTCCTGGCACCTAGACCCCACAACCTATATACCATTTTGAAGCTCAGACCCTCTACCAGTAGTGCTGATCACAAATTAAGCTCCTTTTTGCGAAATTCTCAAGATTAACGGAGATATAAGCGTTTACAGTTTTTCCCCAGATTCCTCGAAAAATTAGAAATTTTCCTGGCACCTAGACCCCACAACCTATATACCATTTTGAAGCTCAGACCCTCTACCAGTAGTGCTGATCACAAATTAAGCTCCTTTTTGCGAAATTCTCAAGATTAACGGAGATATAAGCGTTTACAGTTTTTCCCCAGATTCCTCGAAAAATTAGAAATTTTCCTGGCACCTAGACCCCACAACCTATATACCATTTTGAAGCTCAGACCCTCTACCAGTAGTGCTGATCACAAATTAAGCTCCTTTTTGCGAAATTCTCAAGATTAACGGAGATATAAGCGTTTACAGTTTTTCCCCAGATTCCTCGAAAAATTAGAAATTTTCCTGGCACCTAGACCCCACAACCTATATACCATTTTGAAGCTCAGACCCTCTACCAGTAGTGCTGATCACAAATTAAGCTCCTTTTTGCGAAATTCTCAAGATTAACGGAGATATAAGCGTTTACAGTTTTTCCCCAGATTCCTCGGAAAAATTAGAAATTTTCCTGGCACCTAGACCCCACAACCTATATACCATTTTGAAGCTCAGACCCTCTACCAGTAGTGCTGATCACAAATTAAGCTCCTTTTTGCGAAATTCTCAAGATTAACGGAGATATAAGCGTTTACAGTTTTTCCCCAGATTCCTGGAAAAATTAGAAATTTTCCTGGCACCTAGACCCCACAACCTATATACCATTTTGAAGCTCAGACCCTCTACCAGTAGTGCTGATCACAAATTAAGCTCCTTTTTGCGAAATTCTCAAGATTAACGGAGATATAAGCGTTTACAGTTTTTCCCCAGATTCCTCGAAAAATTAGAAATTTTCCTGGCACCTAGACCCCACAACCTATATACCATTTTGAAGCTCAGACCCTCTACCAGTAGTGCTGATCACAAATTAAGCTCCTTTTTGCGAAATTCTCAAGATTAACGGAGATATAAGCGTTTACAGTTTTTCCCCAGATTCCTGGAAAAATTAGAAATTTTCCTGGCACCTAGACCCCACAACCTATATACCATTTTGAAGCTCAGACCCTCTACCAGTAGTGCTGATCACAAATTAAGCTCCTTTTTGCGAAATTCTCAAGATTAACGGAGATATAAGCGTTTACAGTTTTTCCCCAGATTCCTCGAAAAATTAGAAATTTTCCTGGCACCTAGACCCCACAACCTATATACCATTTTGAAGCTCAGACCCTCTACCAGTAGTGCTGATCACAAATTAAGCTCCTTTTTGCGAAATTCTCAAGATTAACGGAGATATAAGCGTTTACAGTTTTTCCCCAGATTCCTCGAAAAATTAGAAATTTTCCTGGCACCTAGACCCCACAACCTATATACCATTTTGAAGCTCAGACCCTCTACCAGTAGTGCTGATCACAAATTAAGCTCCTTTTTGCGAAATTCTCAAGATTAACGGAGATATAAGCGTTTACAGTTTTTCCCCAGATTCCTCGAAAAATTAGAAATTTTCCTGGCACCTAGACCCCACAACCTATATACCATTTTGAAGCTCAGACCCTCTACCAGTAGTGCTGATCACAAATTAAGCTCCTTTTTGCGAAATTCTCAAGATTAACGGAGATATAAGCGTTTACAGTTTTTCCCCAGATTCCTCGAAAAATTAGAAATTTTCCTGGCACCTAGACCCCACAACCTATATACCATTTTGAAGCTCAGACCCTCTACCAGTAGTGCTGATCACAAATTAAGCTCCTTTTTGCGAAATTCTCAAGATTAACGGAGATATAAGCGTTTACAGTTTTTCCCCAGATTCCTGGAAAAATTAGAAATTTTCCTGGCACCTAGACCCCACAACCTATATACCATTTTGAAGCTCAGACCCTCTACCAGTAGTGCTGATCACAAATTAAGCTCCTTTTTGCGAAATTCTCAAGATTAACGGAGATATAAGCGTTTACAGTTTTTCCCCAGATTCCTGGAAAAATTAGAAATTTTCCTGGCACCTAGACCCCACAACCTATATACCATTTTGAAGCTCAGACCCTCTACCAGTAGTGCTGATCACAAATTAAGCTCCTTTTTGCGAAATTCTCAAGATTAACGGAGATATAAGCGTTTACAGTTTTTCCCCAGATTCCTCGGAAAAATTAGAAATTTTCCTGGCACCTAGACCCCACAACCTATATACCATTTTGAAGCTCAGACCCTCTACCAGTAGTGCTGATCACAAATTAAGCTCCTTTTTGCGAAATTCTCAAGATTAACGGAGATATAAGCGTTTACAGTTTTTCCCCAGATTCCTGGAAAAATTAGAAATTTTCCTGGCACCTAGACCCCACAACCTATATACCATTTTGAAGCTCAGACCCTCTACCAGTAGTGCTGATCACAAATTAAGCTCCTTTTTGCGAAATTCTCAAGATTAACGGAGATATAAGCGTTTACAGTTTTTCCCCAGATTCCTCGGAAAAATTAGAAATTTTCCTGGCACCTAGACCCCACAACCTATATACCATTTTGAAGCTCAGACCCTCTACCAGTAGTGCTGATCACAAATTAAGCTCCTTTTTGCGAAATTCTCAAGATTAACGGAGATATAAGCGTTTACAGTTTTTCCCCAGATTCCTCGAAAAATTAGAAATTTTCCTGGCACCTAGACCCCACAACCTATATACCATTTTGAAGCTCAGACCCTCTACCAGTAGTGCTGATCACAAATTAAGCTCCTTTTTGCGAAATTCTCAAGATTAACGGAGATATAAGCGTTTACAGTTTTTCCCCAGATTCCTCGGAAAAATTAGAAATTTTCCTGGCACCTAGACCCCACAACCTATATACCATTTTGAAGCTCAGACCCTCTACCAGTAGTGCTGATCACAAATTAAGCTCCTTTTTGCGAAATTCTCAAGATTAACGGAGATATAAGCGTTTACAGTTTTTCCCCAGATTCCTCGAAAAATTAGAAATTTTCCTGGCACCTAGACCCCACAACCTATATACCATTTTGAAGCTCAGACCCTCTACCAGTAGTGCTGATCACAAATTAAGCTCCTTTTTGCGAAATTCTCAAGATTAACGGAGATATAAGCGTTTACAGTTTTTCCCCAGATTCCTCGAAAAATTAGAAATTTTCCTGGCACCTAGACCCCACAACCTATATACCATTTTGAAGCTCAGACCCTCTACCAGTAGTGCTGATCACAAATTAAGCTCCTTTTTGCGAAATTCTCAAGATTAACGGAGATATAAGCGTTTACAGTTTTTCCCCAGATTCCTGGAAAAATTAGAAATTTTCCTGGCACCTAGACCCCACAACCTATATACCATTTTGAAGCTCAGACCCTCTACCAGTAGTGCTGATCACAAATTAAGCTCCTTTTTGCGAAATTCTCAAGATTAACGGAGATATAAGCGTTTACAGTTTTTCCCCAGATTCCTCGAAAAATTAGAAATTTTCCTGGCACCTAGACCCCACAACCTATATACCATTTTGAAGCTCAGACCCTCTACCAGTAGTGCTGATCACAAATTAAGCTCCTTTTTGCGAAATTCTCAAGATTAACGGAGATATAAGCGTTTACAGTTTTTCCCCAGATTCCTCGAAAAATTAGAAATTTTCCTGGCACCTAGACCCCACAACCTATATACCATTTTGAAGCTCAGACCCTCTACCAGTAGTGCTGATCACAAATTAAGCTCCTTTTTGCGAAATTCTCAAGATTAACGGAGATATAAGCGTTTACAGTTTTTCCCCAGATTCCTCGAAAAATTAGAAATTTTCCTGGCACCTAGACCCCACAACCTATATACCATTTTGAAGCTCAGACCCTCTACCAGTAGTGCTGATCACAAATTAAGCTCCTTTTTGCGAAATTCTCAAGATTAACGGAGATATAAGCGTTTACAGTTTTTCCCCAGATTCCTCGAAAAATTAGAAATTTTCCTGGCACCTAGACCCCACAACCTATATACCATTTTGAAGCTCAGACCCTCTACCAGTAGTGCTGATCACAAATTAAGCTCCTTTTTGCGAAATTCTCAAGATTAACGGAGATATAAGCGTTTACAGTTTTTCCCCAGATTCCTGGAAAAATTAGAAATTTTCCTGGCACCTAGACCCCACAACCTATATACCATTTTGAAGCTCAGACCCTCTACCAGTAGTGCTGATCACAAATTAAGCTCCTTTTTGCGAAATTCTCAAGATTAACGGAGATATAAGCGTTTACAGTTTTTCCCCAGATTCCTGGAAAAATTAGAAATTTTCCTGGCACCTAGACCCCACAACCTATATACCATTTTGAAGCTCAGACCCTCTACCAGTAGTGCTGATCACAAATTAAGCTCCTTTTTGCGAAATTCTCAAGATTAACGGAGATATAAGCGTTTACAGTTTTTCCCCAGATTCCTCGAAAAATTAGAAATTTTCCTGGCACCTAGACCCCACAACCTATATACCATTTTGAAGCTCAGACCCTCTACCAGTAGTGCTGATCACAAATTAAGCTCCTTTTTGCGAAATTCTCAAGATTAACGGAGATATAAGCGTTTACAGTTTTTCCCCAGATTCCTGGAAAAATTAGAAATTTTCCTGGCACCTAGACCCCACAACCTATATACCATTTTGAAGCTCAGACCCTCTACCAGTAGTGCTGATCACAAATTAAGCTCCTTTTTGCGAAATTCTCAAGATTAACGGAGATATAAGCGTTTACAGTTTTTCCCCAGATTCCTGGAAAAATTAGAAATTTTCCTGGCACCCCTAGACCCCTTAAGTCGACATCCTGAAATTATCCTTTTTTGAGGATTCCTAACTCCATAACAATCTGCGGAAGCTTCAATCAGCAGCGGTCTGCCGTTGGTCTAATCGACACAGGAAGAGCTTAGGATAGATATCACTGTATAGCAATTATCTATCCTTATTGAAAGCAACTAATCAAGTCTGTCAAGCCTTGGGGCTCTAGTTCTTTTATTCAATTCTTACTTACATTCTAACATATGTAAATTCCTTATTTTCTATGCGCTTGCATTTTCTAACCAATCAAAATTCCTTTAATTTCTTACTTGCAATTTTCTTGACCAATTGGGTCTGTACATAACAATATTTCTCTACTATGATTGTGACGTCATAACTTTCTCTTTCTTTCAATTTACAAATCTAGAAACATACGGGTCGTGCTGGTCATATGCCTGTATGCATTTCTTATGCATAGTCATGTAGCTATGTAGATGGGTGATGTATGCACGGCATGTTGTGACTCAAGTGGGTCCTATTTCATGTGTTTTGTTCGGCGGTAGATACAAAGTGAACTCTAGTGACTTATGAGGAAATATGGGTCGGTTAATGACTGATTGCTATTGTTTACGTAACTTTAATTGAAAATTTGTGTGAGGTCGGGTAAGTTGTCTTTTGGGTTTCGTATTGTTAATGAATTAAATTTATCGTTTGGAATGATATCACTACACCCCGAACCTATATACCATTTTGAAGCTCAGACCCTCTACGAAGCGTGGTGACCACAAATTGAGCTCCTTTTTGCAAAATTTCTATTAACGGAGATATAAGCGTTAAAAGTTTTTCCCAAGGTTGCTGGAAAATTTATAAATTTTTCCGGCACCCAGACCCCCTGGCGCATATACCATTTTGAAGCTCAGACCCTATACTAAATGTAGTGATCACAAATTAAGCTTCTTTTGCGAAATTCTCAATATTAACGGAGATTTAAGCGTTTAAAGTTTCCCCAAAATTGCTGGAAAATTCGGAAATTTTTCTGGCACCCAGACCCCCCAACCTATATACCATTTTGAAGCTCTAACCATCTACCAGAGGTACTGATCACAAATTAAGCTCCTTTTTGCGAAATTCGGAGATATAAGCGTTAAAAGTTTTTCCCATGATTGCTGGAAAATTTTTAAATTTTTCCGGCACCCAGATCCGCAACCTATATACAATTTTGAAGGTCAGACCCTCTACCAAATGTAGTGATCACAAAGCTCCTTTTTGCGAAATTCTCAATATTAACGGACTTTAAAGCTTTTCCCAAGATTGCTGGAAAATTCGGAAATTTTTCCGGCACCCAGCCCCCCAACCTATATACCATTTTGAAGCTCAAACCATCTACCAGAGGTACTGATCACAAATTAAGCTCCCTTTTGCGAAATTCTCAATATTAACGGAGATATAAGTGTTTAAAGTTTTTCCCAAGATACTGGAAAATTCGGAAATTTTTCCGGCACCCAGGCCCCCGAACCTAGATACAGTTTTGAAGCTCAGCGGAGCAACGGAGATATAAGCGTTTAAGGTTTTTCCCAAGATTGCTGGAAAATTCGGAAATTTTTCCGGCACCCAGACCCCCAACCTATATACCATTTTGAAGCTCGGAGCCTCTACCAAATGTAGTGATCACAAATTAACGGAGATATAAGCGTTAAAAGTTTTGCCCAAGATTGCTGGATTTGAAAATTTTTCCGGCACCCAGACCACCCAGCCTATATACCACTTTGAAGTTCAGACCCTCTACCAAATGTAGTGATCACAAATTAAGCTCCTTTTTGCGAAATTCTCAAGATTACGGAGATATAAGCGTTAAAAGTTTTTCCCAAGGTTGCTAGAAAATTTGTAAATTTTTCCGGCACCCAGACCCCCCAGCCTATATACCATTTTGAAGCTCAAGCCCTCTACCAAATGTCGTGATCACAAAGCTCCTTTTTGCGAAATTCTCAATATTAACGGGTTTTAGAGCTTTTCCCAAGATTGCTGGAAAATTCGGAAATTTTTCCGGCACCCAGACCCCCCAACCTATATGTGTATAACCTATATATGTATATATATGTATAACCTATGTATGTATACCTGAAGGGTTTAGCTTCTGGTTTCCGACTTGTTTCTAGTTGGGATAGATGAAAATATAACCCGTCGGACTACCAACTAAATACCTCTCCGTCGTCAGGAAACTACTTCGGGTTAGCCCTCTCATTCTCTCGGGTTAGGAAGCCATGAAATTCATTTCGCCAAAAGAGAAGGGTGAAGAAAGGACGTGATAGTTCAAAGTAGCCGCTACCTCCCGGTGGCTCCACCGGTCAAACCCAATCCTCTTCGAGAGAACAAGAGCCGGAAAAACGATACCATTTGTCGGCTGGAAGTGATACAGAAAGTGAGAAATTGGGTATTTGTCAAACATTGAAGACATCCCAAGCCAATGAACCGAAACATAAAGCATGAAAAACAGGCATGTGGTAATGTTCAATTGTTCGAAGCTCCACAATTTTATTTTGACCCTTTTTCATTAGTTTCCTTCACATTGTATCCAACAGATTCTGTGTGAATTTCAATGTTGGGCACTATATCTACGTACGCCTCTGAATTGATGGAACGAATCTGAATATTTCGGCTTAGGCCGATAACGTCATTTGCAAGTTGAGTTTCGTTTTCGGCGTTTCGGAGTTTCGTTCTTCTTTGAATGTATGTATTTAGTTGTCTGATTTCATTTTGAAGAGTGCGGTAGGAACTATTTTAGTGGCAAGTGCCAAAACAACATAATTGAATTCAAACCGGAAGTATGTGCGAAGTACTAGGCCCTTTCATTTGATACTCTACACGGCCATATTCTGTAGAAAAAGAAAAGATCACTACTTTCCCATGCTTGGGAATAAATGAATAAATAAATGCGTATCATAATTAACCTTAAATAGTATTCTTTTGAGATGTAGTCACAGCCCTAGTCGGAGAATAACATAAAATTCTTATTAATAATCCTGGAATGCGAATATAAATGAATTCTGCATTATTTTACCAAACACCTGTACTTGCTCAAAAACTTCTATGGTGTAATACCCCCTTTATAGATGCGAACATGCCTTGTTCCTGATTCTAAGAAATGAACGGTTTTATATGGTTTTTATCGGCGCGGGGAGGTTGGTAGGAAGGTTTCGGTAGTTGGCTTGTTCTATTCGAAGGTGCCGGTTGGGTTGTAGATGTTCCGCGGCGTGTTAATGGTGGCGGTTTCGTGACTCTTAAAGGGAAACGTTTCACGTTTTTGAAGTTTGGAATAATTTCTGGCAAATTTAGGAAGTTACCTCATATACGTACCTAGAATACATTCTTGGATCTGTAGATGCTCTTATGCACGTGGTGCCTATTTCGTCGTAAACATAACGGTCTTACTTTGGCCTTTCCTGTGAAGTCCGCTTTATCGTTGATTAATCCCGGGAGTGATCCTATCGTAAATGCTTTGTTGATGTGTTAAAATATGGACAGGATCGTTAAGAATGCAGAACGCAATGCAAAGTGGTAGGTACCTAGTTTAAATTCTACCTATTTTTCTATAACTGCATGTAACTTATTTTTTACTAATCTTTCCTCACAATTGAGTACCGTTATTTCTTGGGAAAGTCTACTTTAGTTAGTCTTTTTAGGTATTGGGTTTGGCGCAGTGCTTTTGATTTTCAACATCAATTGACAAAGATCGGCAAATTTTGTTCTATTTACATATGGATATGTACATACAGTGTAAAGCGTTGGCGTGATTACATTCGATACTCATACACCACCTTGGTCCATGTTCATTTTGGTTATTTTTGGGTAGGAAATATACGCTAGTTGCCGTGCGGTGGTGGTTTCGACCTCAGTACGTCAAATAAGTAGTACCCATGCTAACTGAACCGGGTTGCGGACGAATTGGTGAAGCTTATCCGTACACATCATGGGCCCTTAACATCTAGCTGTATCTACACGTGGTTTGGTGCCTATGATGTATATGGATAAGTTCTACCAATAAAGTCCGGTTCATTTAGTGCGGGTAATGCCTATTTGACATACTGTAGTTTCGACATTTCAAATTCGGAAGATCTGCAATTTTTGTTATTTGAATTCATTTATTCATTCCGAGTGTAATTCAATTAAGTTACAGAGAAATGCTCCTAACACCTCAAGTCTTCAGCTCTTTATGTTTTAATTCGCTCAACTGTTCAACCCGCCATGATAATGCCTTGAGTATTTAGGTCGATGATTGCGGTTCCTACTTCGTGCATGGTGTCAATAGTATAATTATTTTACGGGTGTGGGTGTCTATGGATTGCATCATCCTATTGATATTTTTAGGTAGTTAATTTCATTGAATATTATGGGAGGCTTACGGCTTTCGTGGCCCAGCGATTTGATGACGGATTCGGGCACAATGAGCTAAAATAAAAGGTAAAAATTATTGATATCCCCCACCCTTTTCGAAATATCGAAGGTTGAAGTTTTCAAATTGGCCCCTAGCTAAACATGTACCTCGTCACGGTTCCAGTGGCTACAGGTTTTCATGATGGATTTTCGTAAAATAAAACAAAATGAAACGAAAATAAAATATTTCGATATCTCGATTATCATCATCAACGGCGCAACAACCGGTATCCGGTCTAGGCCTGCCTTAATAAGGAACTTCAGACATCCCGATTTTGCGCCGAGGTCCACCAATTCGATATCCTCAAAAGCTATCTGTCGTCCTGACCTACGCCATCGCTCCATCTTAGGCAGGGTCTGCCTCGTCTTCTTTTTCTACCATAGATATTGCCCTTATAGACTTTCCGGGTGAGATCATCTTCATCAATACGGATTAAGTGACCCGCCCACCGTAACCTATTGAGCCGGATTTTATCCACAACCTGACGGTCATGGTATCGCTCATAGATTTCATCGTTATGTAGGCTACGGAATCGTCCATCCTCATGTAGGGGGCCAAAAATTCTTCGAAGGATTCTTCTCTCGGACGCGGTCAAGAGTTCGCAATTTTTTTTGCTAAGAACCCAAGTTTCCAAGGAATACATGAGGACTGGCAGGATCATAGTCTTGTACAGTAAGAGCTTTGACCCTTGTAAGCTGAAATAGGCTCTGTTGGCCGACAACAACCGTGCACGGATTTCATCATCGTACCTGTTATCGGTTGTGATTTTCAACCCTAGATAGGAGTAATTATCAACGGTCTCAAAGTTGTATTCTCTTGTCTTTTTTCTTCCCGTTTGACCAGCGCGGTTTGATGTTGTTGATTGGTTAGTTTTTGGTGCTGACGTTCCCACCATATATTTTGTCTTGCCTGCATTGATGTGCAGCCCAAGAACTCGCGCCGTCTGCTCGATCTGGATGAAGGCAATTTGTACGTCTCGGGTGGTTCTTCCCATGATGTCGATATCGTCAGCATAGGCCTGTAGTTGAGTGGACTTAAAGAGGATCGTACCCCTTGCATTTACCTCAGCTTCACGGATTACTTTCTCGAGGGCCAGGTTAAAGAGGACACAAGATAGGGCATCCCTTTGTCATAGACTGTTGTTGATGTCGAATGGTCTTGAGAGTGATCCTGCCGCTTTCATTTGGCCTCGCACATTGGTCAGGGTCAGCCTAGTCAATCTTATTAATTTCGTCGGGATACCGAATTCTCCCATGGCCGTGTACAGTTTTACCCTGGCTATGCTATCATAGGCGGCTTTAAAGTCGATGAACAGATGGTGCAACTGTTGTCCATATTCCAACAGTTTTTCCATCGCTTGCCGTAGAGAGAAAATCTGATCTGTTGCCGATTTGCCTGGAGTGAAGCCTCTTTGATATGGGCCAATGATGTTCTGGGCGTATGGGGCTATCCGACCTAGCAAGATAGCGAAGAATATCTTATAGATGATACTCACCAACGTGATACCTCTATAATTGCAGCACTGTGTGATATTTCCCTTTTTATGGATAAGACAGTTAATGGCTCGTTACCAATCATCAGGCATTGATTCGCTTTCCCATACCTTGAGCACAAGTTGACAGACCACTTGGTGTAACTGGTCGCCTTCATATTTAACCAATTCGGCTGTAATTCCATCGGCTCCTGGCGACTTATGATTTTTTAGCCGATGAATTGCACGGACTGTTTCTCCTAAACTTGGTGGTGGCAGTATTTGTCCGTCGTCTTCAGTTGGCGGGACCTCCAACTCGCCGATGTTCTAGTTGTTCAGTAGCTCATCAAAGTACTCAACCCATCGCTCCAATATGTCCATTCTGTCGGAAATCAGATTTCCCTCTTTGTCTCGGCAGGATGAACAACGAGGTGTATAAGGATTCATCCTGCTGACTTGTTGGTAAAACTTCCGCGGCTGGTGCGGATGCTCCATGTACTTTTCTAGTTCACAGATTTGTTGGTTCTCCCAGACTTCCCTTTTCTGTCTGTGAAGTCGCTTCTCCGCTCGACGGAGTTCATGATAAGTCTCTGCGTGTGCCCGCGTTCTTTGAGAATGCAACATTACTCGGTATGCGGCATTCTTCCTTTCCATTGCTAGCTTACATTCATCGTCAAACCAGCCGTTCCGACTCTTTTTGCGGTTTGCTTCGCAAGCGCAGAGTGCATAGCCGTTCGCTTATGTTTTCAAAGCCGATAACAGCAGGTTTCATTTTTTGGGTGACTAAGAAACCTACTCCGAGCACATGGTTTACTGGATGGCCACTATAATATATGGTGAAGCGACTCTTCTCCAAGAAGCCGGTCCCTGTCCAACGCATCTTCTGTAACGCTGTTACATCAGCCCTACATTGGGACAGGATATCGGCTAGTTGCTTACCAGCTTCATCTCTGTACAGGAAGCGCACGTTCCATGAGAAATGCGCAAATCGTTATTCCGTTGTCGTTGCCGGGTTCGTCGTTGTATAATCCGTCCAGTCCGAGGCTCCTGTTGTGGCTTCGTAACAAGTTGTTTTCCGTGTAGAGTTGTCAGCCCTATCCAATCCCGAACTTGGAGGGCCAGTTGGTACAATTTGTCCGGTTTTTAGGCGCTCGAGACCCTCCTTCATCCTTCTCCGTCTGCAGCTTTTCGTTAAGAAAGAGCTCCCAGCGGTCACCACGTGGAGGTGGAGATAGGGTTTGGTAGTAGAGCTGTTGGTGTTGGTTCAGCAGGCATTTCCCAGGTTTTATGCTCCATCGTGGGTACCAATCCACATTTCGCCCTGGGACCTATACTACCCTTTATAATGCCTTGAGTATTTAAGTCGATGATTGTACTTCCTACTTCGTGCATGCCATTTTTCTTCTTCCGGAGAGAATGAGGGCGCATCAGTTTGAGGTTATCCAGCAAATTTCCGTCTACCACCCCTCGATAACCTTGTTTTATATTAATCAGGAACTGCATGATCTGAGAACTAGGATCATCTCTATACTTATCTAATTATATTTTTCTGTAAAAGAACAGAGCCATATATTGGTGTAATAAGCGAGATGACCTCCGACATTTGATAGAATTTTTAAAAGTCTGGTTTGGTTCTCTAAATCATTGATAGTATTGATTGGATTGGATTCTTCAACATATTCACTTTGCTGTTATTTGTTCGCAAATGAACAATACTAGGGCCGAACATTTGTTCAATACTTTCGTACTGTTTTGCGCTGACGGTGCATTTCTTCGATGTTGAAGAATTCTCATCCTTCTGAATGTATGGCCACAGTTCTCGTTTGCTTTTCGAGTTTACTCTAAAAAACAAACTGAGTTTATCTTCTTTACAACATAAACACAGCGCGGTTGTGCTCATTTGCTCGGTAATACGGCTCCTATATTATTTTACTTTAGTGGGAAAAGTCTTACCAATCAGGACGGTTTTACCTCCCTACCCTAAGGTTTTACCTTCGCCACCTAGTTCCATGTTACTGTGTGAAGAGATTACTTCAGCCATTTCTCGACAATAGCTGAAGTAATCAATTATTGTATTTCGGCTAAGCTCGGAGTCACCTCGATGATGACGCCAAGATAACAGATGCCTATAGGCATCAGTAACCTGCATTTTGGTGACGAAACAAATTATTATTGCAACTACGTCACGTAATTCAATGTAACAAGAAGTGCCTTTGAAGAATGCTGGCTGGGTTTAGTCATTTGCGACAGCAAATAGAACCCTTTTGACCCGAGGTATTTAAATCGCTCAGAGACCGGGTTGCATGCGGCGATTCTTCCATTTTTGGACAAGTTGCTTGAGACCATTTTTGCTATTAGATGCTAGGAAAACATCTGCTTAAAGCAGTGTATAGGCCGCTGGACGTTGGATGTCACGTGTGACGGCATCCATAACAAGAACAAAGAGTGGTGAGAGGGCGCTTCTTTCATGAACACCAACAGAGACACGAAGCGGTTTTGATACAGACACCACACTTCGAACTTTACTTTTCGGCTCGTGGTAGAGCAATTGAACCCAGCGAACGAGTTCAGAATCAGAATCAAATGCAATGTAAAGAGGGCGATGCTTCTCACGGTGTTTCTCCATGAGTAACCGAATAATTCTACTGCGTTCTGCTATTAAAAGAACCAGCAAGCAAAAGTTAGCCATTTTAAAAAAGTATGTCCTGAGTAAAATAGGAAAAATGAAATTTTAGTCGTTTCAAAACTATAACCTCACTATTAGAAATTCACATTTTTAGCTGTTTTATTGCTAACCACCAAGCACGAAGTTATTGTTACTCAAATTTTGTTTTCAGGTACAGACTGTAAGGGAACCACCTCCAAAATTTTTGTTACTGAAAAACCTCCCGTAATTTCTTAAATCTCTCCAGCAATAATTATGGCGATTTCAAATCAAACTTTTTCTCATTACTTAAAATGACCGCAAAAAAGGCCGAATCGCTGTCTGTCTGTCACACGCACTTTTCTCCAGAATGACTAAACCTATTTGAAAGAAATTTAGTGGGTAGATGGGAACTTTAAATTGCCACGAATTGCAGTGACATAAATTTACGTGGAGTTTAAAGGGGGCCTCCCCATACATACAAAGGGGGATTTAAAATTTTTCCACCGGATATAGTAATGTGGGGTGCGAAATGAAAAGTCCTGGTTAGTACTTTCCGAAACTTGTATTAGTTTTGACATGGATTGTAAAGTGCACGAGTAAGGAGTCAAAATCTGTACACTTAAAGTGAGACAGGACTCATTTTCCAGAACTTCTTCTTCGATGACGCGACAGGCCAAATCCGCCCTTGGCCTCCAGAATAGACTTCCTCCAGCCATCTCGATGCTTTGCTCGTGTCCTCGACTTGGAAAATTTCAGCAGCTTTTTACTAGCCTCGACTGAGTCTTCCCACCCTTTGGGTGGTTTTTCCACTGGGCGGCATCCTTCAGGTGTGCCTTTGAATATCCTATTAGGTATTCACTTATCCTGGCCGCCCATTGCAATTTTCAACTCATGGTTGTATCTAATTCGCCAGTCAATTCCATCGTTTACCAGTTAAAGTATTCGACGTAGAACTTTACTCTCGAATGTGTGGATGGACTTCTCTAACGCCTACGTTAGAGTCCACTCTTCACAGCCGGACAGTGGCACAGGACGTATTATGGTCTTGTAAATTCGAAACATGTTTTAGCTGTGCACCCTTTTATTTTTTGTTATCTCTTGGACTGAGTAGTATGATTTCTTGGCCATTATTCGTCACTGAACTTCGTGCTTTTCGTTACCATCCTTCGCTATATTTACTCCTAAGTACACAAAGTTGTCCACGTTTTCTAAATTAAAGTCGCCCATTGTCAGGTTTTGTCGTATTATCGTCTGTCTTCTCGATTCGGTCGTGAATTCTGTTTTCTTTTCGTGAATTTTTAGGCCGACGTCTTGCGCTACTTCATTTAGTTGTAGGAATAGTTGATTGACGCCTGGAATTGAACGTGTCATGATGTTTATGTCCTCAGCGAGTCCTACTATTTGCGAAGGTTTGCGGATAACAGCTGGATTAAAAAGATTAAAAAGCGTGGAGACGAGTCCATCCCCTTGCTTTAATCAGAATTTCGTTTCGAAGCATTGCGCTAACTCGCCAAACACTTTTACATGGTATTCAGTCTTAGCCATCGTCGGTTCAGTCATTCGTCATTGTTTTTCTGGTAGACGGAACCCGCGCATGATACGCTACATTGCTTCTCGTTTGATTCTATTAAACGCTTGACTTAAGTGGGTCGTCCTTTTCGAAAGCCACATTGGTATTCACCAATTATTTTTTCTGTTTGTGGATGTAACTTAACTTTAGTGAATTCCGTCAGGATCTTGGAGGGCGTGCACAGAAATGAAATGACTTTGTAATTGTCATCGGTAAGTTTGTCTCCTTTTTTGTGTATAGGACAAATTACGCTCTTACGCGAGTCGTAAAAGCAATTTTTCATTTGCTCTAATTTTTAAAATAATTTTATGGAGAAGGTTATCCAGGCAATTTCCTCCCCTCTGTAATAGTTTAGCTGGAATATCATCGAATTCCGGACCTTGTTTAGTTTTTGGTAGCGCAGAACTGCCTTCAGCTATGCCTAAGTTCGTCACAAGTTTCTTATTTTCCTCTTATTTACGGTAAGCTTCGTTCTTATTGATTGCATCATAATATTCCTCATCGAATCAATCACTACGGATTCATTTGGTTTGGAAGCCGATTGCCTTTTCTGCTTTTATTCCATCTTTTGGCTTTGACCACGTTTCTGCGACGTTGGGTTCGGCTAGCGATATACTAATATACTGTTCAAATAGTTTCCGAAATTACCCTACCCTAAATCTAAACCCTAGGCTTCAAAACATGTCCCACTCCGATATCTGTTCAAATAAACTTACTAATAATATGCTACCAATTTGATTGCTATCAATACAGCGCTTTCCAAATCAAATTATTTGTGTAAATGCCTTTTTAAAAAGTAGAGGGCAATTGAATTGTTAACTAAGTACACAAGGAGCTATTATGCACTTATTACTCCTCACATTCTATCTTTTATATCTGAAGCGTCTAGCTTCCAGTTTCCTGACTCGATTTTTTTTTATTTAACTTTCAATCTTTCTATAAATAAGTAAACTTTTTTTTATAACACTCCAGTTTGGAACCATTTTAATTTCCCCAAATTGCCTATAGTTACCATGAACCCCTTTGGGGATCATAGCGCGTAAATCGCGTCATATGAAACGCGTTTTATAAGCTGCGGGATTGTCCATATTTCTGTTAAGAGTCAAATGTTGTTTGATGGGTTGTTCTCGAATGTGGTTGATAGCTCACCATTTTGCTTGCTGAATAGTCAAGTCTTCGAAAAATATTGAGGTCTAAGGAGATGATGGACTTGAACACTAGGGATTTTAATTCTGTAGTGAGACGTTTCGAGTGAAACAGTTTTTCCAAACTTAAATGAGCTGACTTTGGTACGAGAAATATTGAACAATTTCAAAGGTGCAGTCCCCTATCTCCATTGTTTTCAATTAATAGTGCTATTGGATAATGTGTGTTCTATGTTCTCATTATATTGATATCTTAAACACTCTGGCACAACAGAAACGCTAATCATTTTTTATACTGCTATTTTAAATAGAGATGCTGATAATCAGTGATCGTTAGTTGTCTTTACTACTTACTTGAGATAATGGGTTCTATTGCACTGAATAAAGGACGAATTATACGTAGAGGGAACGTGAAAAGAACGAACCGAGAACGTAACGAGTCGTTGGAAACTATTCTTCCCTACTTTTCAGTTGAAGTGTTTATATAGTGACGAGGCGCCAACCATTCTCGGAAAATTTCCGTTCAATTACCTTCGCGAACGATTCGGCTGCGAACCAGGTTATTCTCTTTACATTTCCATTACGTGTCTATATAATCAAACCTTAAACTGGAATGGAGTTGTTGCTGCGATGATAAGACGTAATCGTGAATGACATGACATCGTGCCAAGAAGATTATACACAGGAGATTCAACTCCCAGCACATTCTTTGAAATTTTATAGAGACGGAAGAGACTTGCGCACGTTCTGCCGCGACGGGAGTTGCGCGGACAAAATTCCGCGCATAAGGTGCATTGAGTACATGGCTCGGAGCAAGTGGTAGCATTTATCATAACAATAGATATTGCACAGCTGTTTACGATTTGCCACATCCCAGCGCGAACCAAAAGCAGAACTTCCTTAATTTCGGACTAATGGTAATGAATCTTAATGGAATCAGCGTTTCAAATTTCCTCGATGGGAAATTAGGTGGAACAAACGCGCGCAAGATTCTCAGTGCGTTGACTCAACTTACGGACCTCTACTTTAACATTTGCGTTTTAAACATACACGATCCGGCAGGGCTGTCGGTTGCTTGTGAACAGTCCATCCGGTTGCTTGGCTGGACTGAAAACATCATACACGTACCAACAAGTCGGCCGATACCATCAGTTCAACTCTGGCGTCTCAACCCACACACATAGTTTGCCTGATTATTCTGGAAAAATGCTTTGCGACATAGTTAACATCGGCCGTGTCTGATATTTTCTATGAAATGATTTTTACGGGTTCTTTTTAAGGTTTTGTTTAAAAATCTGTTTACTGTATTTATTAAAATCGGTTTACTGTCTTTTCTCAGAAATTGACACAAAATTAGATAGAAAGGTTGGGAACTGTAACCCTCGCGCATACGACCAATTACATTGTTGCACGTTGAAGCTAAGAGAGGGAGAGTCCCCATGCACCTAAAAGAGGGGTGTCATTTTCTTTCACTGAATGTAGCTATGTTTCGATTAGTATATTTTCGAAATAAGTATTAGTTTTTACATTGGTTGTAAAGGGGAGGAGTGCGGGAGTCCGGAAGGGATCAGTTAGTTTAAGGACCCAAATCTGAAAAAAATATTGTGGTCCACATCGTATGTAGGCTTCGAAATACTCTCCGTTGCAATATCTGCTCAAATAAAGTTGCTAAAAATAATAGCATATTATTATGGTATATTTTGAGAATTCACTACGAACCCTCCTAAGTTCATCCTAGATCCTAGATACTCTGATTATCCAGATGCTTTTATATATATATACTGTTTGTTGTTTTTGTCGATTTAGATGTACTGCAACCCAACATTTCATCCGTATGTCGTTAAAGGGTGCGGAAGCATTAATTTAAAAATTTTCCATTTCTCAGACTCTACTATGCTGTGACTGATGCCTTATGTGAATACTTGAAATGTAGAATATTAGCTGCATCCGTTGCCACTCATTATTTCGGGTGAGTCCTTTTCCATTTTCCATTTTCACTAGACTGATCGATAGCTTATAAACTCCGTTGATGTTTTTTAGTGGGTAAAAACTCAACTATAAACATTTTACGTATTATGTTGTGCGTTTTACGATTCGCACGGCAGGCGCTGGGGGAGATATTTACACTATGTTATTATATTCTGTGAATTATTCATTCGTCCTAAAATTTATATTTTTATATTGCCCTTTACAATAATTCAAATTTTGTAAATTTGTTGGCATGGTGTTACATAAGAGGTTTGCAAAGCCTTTTATCATTCGTTCTTTGTTATTTCCCTGTGCGCAAGTATTAAAAAAGTTTCCTTAAGGCGGCAAACCACATTAGAAAGAAATGCTTCATCTAATTTTTGTATTTTTTTTACTGGGAATTGTTCGAAATTCAATTAGATTTGGACATTATATTAGTCATATTCCGCACAACTTGTGAGAATTTAGTTGAAAAGTTTAAGCTAAAAATAAAAGTTATGCGACAATATTCCGTTGAAGGTCCTAACTGGAGTTCTCCAACTGCGGAACGTGTAGCGACTCCAATTATTATCTGAAAGCACAAATCTTGTAATTTTACATCACTAACTTATTTTGTGAGAATGTGGATCTGAATGCAGTTGAAAATAATCAGTATCAAAAATGTTACAGATGTTCAAAAAAAATATTTCAATTTTCACCATTTTTAAAGTTTTGTGTAAAATAAAACTTTGTTAAAATTGTCCGTCCGCCTGTCACTTACACTTTATATCTCAGAAACGATTACTCCTATTGATACGAAATTTGGTAAAAAGGTGGGAGCTGTGAATCTTACTGCATGCAGTGAGCAACACAGTTACACGTTGAGTTTAAGGGCGGTCTCCATACATTCAAAGGTAGAATTAATTTCACTGAATATTGTCATGTGGAGTATCAAATGAAAGGTATCGATTAGTACTTTCTGAAACTGATATTAGTTTTGGCATCAGTTGCAAAGGGAAGGAGCGCGGGGGTCCGTATGAGTCAATTACTCCATGGATCCGTTCTTAGACACTACCCAAAGCAAATATTTGAAAGGAAACATGGTGGTCCATGCATATGGTATCTAGGCCTCAAAATGCTCTGCATACCGATAACTGTTTAAATAAAGCTAATAATAGTATATTACCATATTTATTATAAGTATATTTTTCAAAAATTGGATGGAAACCATCTTAGCTTTATCCTAGAAGCCTATCCATCAACGCTTGCAGTAATATAAGCTATATCCTAGACCATAATACTACCAAGTTTGGCGGAAACTACTATTACTAACATAGTTTTATTATAGGTGAAAGTTGTCACTTGTCCAAAATTTTTGCTTTCTAAGGAGTTGAATGTCAGTATCATACTAAAGTGAATAGTTTGCCAAACGAAATACATAGACATTACGAGCTAAGTACAAATGGAATAAACGCTCACTTAAATATACTTATATAATAAATAAATTATAGTACAACAATAATATTATTTGTTTAAGGAAATCTACAGTAGAAGCATATGTTATTTATATTGCTTGTACCATAGTTCTAAGATAAGATATCTCTGTACTTTGACCTGCGCGTCAAACAATGTAACATCTGTGTAACGCATGATTACAAGATGCACTCTGATCCAATCAGTGTAACATTTGTGTACCACGTGATGGGAATGTACGAGTATTAGATATTATGACATCTGCATCGCAGATGGTTGAATAAGAGTTTGACCTGCGTGTCAAAAATAGAAATCAATTTTATGACTTGTTCTTCATAAGAAAAGAACAATATTTGGCCTGCGTAGATATAGTATAAATAGTTAAGATCCTACATGTTAGTTTAGAGTTCTGATTCGGAAATAAAGAAGATCGTATGATCTTAGGAACGGAAACTCTGTTTTTTATAACGAAGTGAAAAACATAATTAATACGCAAAATGTTTCTGCCTGAAGCGCTTAACTTTCGGTCTCCCAAGTTGTTTTTCACTAATTATGCAAAAACAAGTCGGAATACCGGAAGCTCGCGCTTCGGGTATAAAGGCTTTGTGAGTACATTTTTCTATTCGTATGTAGCTACAAATGCAACCTATTCCTTCATATTTTTCCAAACTACAAAACAATCCCTAAACAAACTGCCTATTTCCGAATACTGTGCATTTATATGCACGTATATAAACTCGTACCCATATTTTCGATTTACTTCGTGTGCAAAAGCATACATATGTACATATATAGTACGTATATTAAATACGGCTGGTTTAATGTACGAATATATCTACCTGAATTAGACACTACCCGCAAACTTCATTAGCACGCATACACTGTATACCTATATACACACATGTCTGGTTGGAATAATTGATATTCATATACAAATTACTAAAAAACTAAACATAATTCTTTTCGACCCCATTCATAGGAACTCATTTCGTTATGGTATTATGTATAACTGTGTTAATAATAGTTAAATTTGACAAAATTGTGTATTATGTCCTTTAATGCACCCATGCCAAATTTTGTACTTCTGGGATGAACATAAGGGGGGTTGCCGGGTAAATTTCCAAAATGTGGAAATATACTATTATTAAGTTTATTTGTGCCGATATCGGAACCGGATGTATTTTGAGGCCTAGATTTAGTAGAGATGCACCACTGTGATTTTTTTCAGGTTTTTCGGTTGGGTAGGTTCTGAGAACGAGACCTGTTACACTTTTTATGGGTCATATTTTGAGCCTTCACTCCCCTATGTTTCACCCAATATCAAATATTGAACTAGTTTCGAAAAGTACTAATTGAGACCTTTCATTTGCTACCGCACATGATCACTTTTTATGAGAAAAGAGCCCCCTTACGCTTAACACAAAATGGCGCCACTTCCTGCATGTAAAGGGAACAGCAGACCACACACTCTTACTAATTTTTGTGGTAATCGGTCAAGCCCTATCCGAATAAATCGGGTGTGACAGACAGACAGACATCGACTCGGTTTTAATAAGGTTTTGTTTCACACAAAACCTTAAAAAAGACACTCGAAAATATGACATATCATATGTTGGTCCATATTCTTGGTAACTTTGTAAGAATCATACTTTCAAATTTCATAATTTATTGCTTTTTCAGCTAGAATTTCCGCAAATATGTCGTTTTGAAAAAAAGCTGTTTGAAATATCTACTTTTGGATATGAACACGTTTATCACTCTTAATTACGAACGAAATACAGTTACAAGTACAAATGCACTCAAGCAAGAGACTGACGCCGAGTAGTTTATAAATACTTGGCGTCAGTCTCTTGCTATTTAGATAATATCACCAGATTTCGAAAGGATATAAAGCGACTA
Source organism: Hermetia illucens (assembly GCF_905115235.1). Lineage (NCBI taxonomy): Eukaryota > Metazoa > Arthropoda > Insecta > Diptera > Stratiomyidae > Hermetia > Hermetia illucens. The sequence continues at coordinate 106,151,535 of NC_051853.1, read as the reverse complement.
CTTCCTGGTGGTGCATTCTGAGCTTGTATCCATATTTTGCGGTAGCCAGGCTAACGATCTATGCAATAAAAAAGTCAATTCTGAAAACCCCTAATGTGGTTTCCCCTGTTGATACATCGAAGAATCGAAGAAAATTTATCCAGATATTCGAAGTGAATGAATTTAAGAACCTCGAAAGATATCTATATATTTTTCATAGTTATTTACGCAAATGCTAGTTCATGTTTAAAGAACGGTGTTCTGCGGCACATAATTTAACGATTGGTTCCACGAATACAAAAGGTTGCTAAGGCGTGTTAAAAGTTTTCCAAAATTGTACTTACATATATATTTTGGAACAAATGTGAAAAAGGGTCTGATTCTACGATAATGTTATAAAAGTAGTTAAGTTCGAGATTGTCCATCATTCATAGCATTATAAAAAGAGCTTAGCACGGAACAACTTATTGGTGTTAAGTTAGCTGTATTTGTGTGGTGCAGTTGCGATGATCGCGAAAATCAATTTTTTTTATTTCATATACTTAGCATATTCTCAACAAATTTCATAACAATCGAAGCATTAGACCTATAGCTATTTATAACGGATTTTCTTGCTGTTCCTCCGTAGTTGTAGTCTTAAACCTTGATCGCCGTATATACTGCTTGAAGTTGCAGCCGTAAGAGAAGCTGCAATGGTTTGTAGCCAACATTAAATCGATGTTTTGTAATTTGTATGACCCTGGAATCGACGACCCGATGTAAATAAATAAGGTGATTTTAAAATTAAAAACATGAGCTGAAAGCTCTAAATGCGGATATCTTCGAATCGTGTTTTTGTAAAAGTGTATTTGCGGTGGACACGATTATTAGAAAAACTACTACTCTGATTAACGTCAAATTTTTACCACTTTTTGAGGTTTTGTGTCTGTCTGTCTGTCACACACGATTTACTTCGAAATTGCTAAACTGATTGTAAAGAAATTTTGTGAGTACATGTGGTCTGCGTGTCCCTTTACACGCAGCGAGTGGCGCCATTTTGTGTTGAGTTTCAAGGGGACTCTCCATACATGCGAAACGGGGGCGTAACATCTTTTTTCACAGGATATGGTCATGTGGGGTATCAAATGAAAGGGCTCTATTAGTACTTCTGACTTGGACTAATGTTATTTCTGACATTGGATGAAAGGTAGAGTAGCGAGAGCTCAAAGTGTGAAGTGAAAGAGATCTTATTCACAGAATCTATCTAACCGAAAAATCTGCAAAAATCAGAATCATTTCTACAAAATCTAGACCTCAAAATACATCCTATTCCGATACCTCCATAAATAAGGATAGTAATAGTGTATTATCATATTTGGGAAATTCAACCGAAAACTCCCTTAAGTTTGTTTAAGAAGTACAAAATTTGTTAGTTTTGGCGATAATATAATGCATAATTCTGGAAAGTTTGAACGGAGTCCAACTATTATTAACAAAGTTATTGAAAGTCAAAGTATTGCATTTCACGTAAATTTATTGCATTCTAGGACATGCACGACGTCATCATCATATATATAAAGTGAACTTACATGAAGGATCCCTGGAGACATTTTCGCTTTTCTTTTTCAGCTTTTTTTTAGTTATTTGAATATCAGAGTCAATTACTGGAGACAGGCTTGTGTATGTATATGTACATGCGTTCATGTATGTATACTTTTGTGCACACAGTGAAATGAAAATGCATGAATATGCGTTAGATCAATTTTGTGCTCAATATTTGTGTCTTGAATTTGTATGGACATACGCATATTTTGTTTGATAATATGTGACGGAATATTTTGTATTTCCATTTATGTACAAATGGGAAAACGTGCATAGAGAGTTGCTCACATAAGATGAACACAAAACCTTTATACCTGAAACGCCTCCGGTATTTCGACTTGCTTATTATAATAGCTGGTTGCTGAACGAAGAGGTTCCAATTCTTTCAAAAAAAATATTTTTTATTGAAGAAAGTCGTTATGGAGTTTTATCATGTCAATTGTAAAGCATTTCCGGAAAAAGGCACTATGGGAAAATAGTTGCAGATTGGCTATTTTTTATTCTTTTCTTAAATATTTTTTCCTAAGTACTTCACAATATATATTAATCGTTTTTTAATAACCATTTACCAAGTTCTCGAAAAAAAATCGAGAAATTGCCGTCATATCACCCACTGTAACTGTGTAAGCTCAAAGAAACATGTTTCAATATTTTAAAGTATTTGTTATATCAAAAAAAAAGTATGGGTATTACACAAATAAAAACAACCAAAACTGAAATTATTATTATCGCCCCCGCAATCAATTCTGGTGATTTTTTTTGAGAATTTCTCGGTATTGAAGGGAGTTCCTATTGTCTTTTTAAGGTTTTGTGTAAAACAAAACCTTATTAAAATCGATTCAGTGTCTGTCTGTCTGTCACACGCATTTTTCTGCAAAACGGCTAAACCGATCCGAACGAAAGTTGGTGGACAGATGGGAACTATGAAATCCCACGCATACAGCGAGTCGCATAAATTTAGGTGGAGTTTAAAGGGGGGCTCCCCATACATGCAAAGGGGAGATTCAAAAATTTTTTTCACCGGATATAGTTGTGTAGGGTATCAAATGAAAGGTCTCGATCTGTACTTTCCGAAACTGTTAGTTTTGGCATAAATTGCAAAGTGCGTGAGTAAGGAGTCAAAATGTACACACTTGAAGTGAGACAGGACTCATTTTCGGAAACTACGCAACCTAAAAATCCGAAAAAAATCAGTGTGGTGCGCCTAGATGAAATCTAGGCCTCAAAATATGTCCCATTCCGATAACTGCTCAAATAAACTTACTAATAGTATATTACTACTTTTTAGAAATTTACTGAAAAACCCCCCTTAAATTCAGCCTAGGACTTCCGAATTTTGTACCAGCATAGGGGACAATATTTCGTATATATGTGCTAAATGGAAATTAGGCAATTAACGCCAAAGTTATAGCAGTTCAAACTTAGCAATTTCGCGCGAGTTTACTGCTTCCAAAGCCATGCAACCATTGAAAACGCCTCTCTTGCAGTTTTTCCACGATCGATGCAAACCCATATCGATCGCGGATATTTTCATTTCAGACGTAATGAAAACGTGTCACGCCACCAGTGCAATGCAACATCTTCGTCCCCATTACCGCAAGACGCCGTTCATTGTCCTTTATAGTCGGCCAACACTCAGAACTATAGAGAGTGGCAGACGGACGACATTGCAGTAAATTTTAGATTTGCGACGTGCGCTGATACGTCGATCACAAAGAACACCAGTTGGGGAATGCCACTTCATCCAGGTTGTATTAATGCGTGAAACAATTTCATTACGCAGTTCTCCATTGGCTGATAGCGTTGACTCGAGATATTTAAATCGCTGAGTTCTGGCAATGGCAGTAACCTGCCCTTCGAGATACTTAAATCGCTCAGTTCTGGCAATGGCAGTAATCTGCTCAGAACTGAACTGCTATAAGCCAATGGGGAACTACGTTATGCTCCTCACATAGGGAAACACAAAACACAAAAGCGTCAAGCTTCCGGTTTCCCGACTTGTTTACTCTATTAATATCGATAACAATACTGTGCGTGTCTTACAAGTTGGTCCCCGTACTTTAAAATTTGCTGAATTGCGGATGACTTGGGGTCCCATTTAAGTTGGTCTTCCTACAGTAAAATTTGCTGAACCACGGATGACTTAAGGATCCATTCACACAAATGTACGTATATAGTGCTTTACTGTTTTATAAGTGGGATTTCTTTGCACCAACGTTGTTCTCGGTTATCTTTCATCGATCGTGGTAAATAACAAGGAGTAGCATTAATGGTTTTATTTCAAAACATAAGTAATTAATAAGTACTGGAAATGTATATACAAGCTATAAATTTGAATAAATACGGAGGATCCTGATCCTGCAGGTAGGGAAAAAAAACCCAAAAAAACGCCAAAATTAATAGTAAATATAGAGGCCGAGGGCATGATGGAGCATAGGATACAAACGGAGAATAGGCCAACTCATGGATCAGTGTATAGATGTAAGGAAGGCGTTGCCAGCTCTAGAAGGGCGAAACTAAGTCTAAATTAGACAATGGAACGCAATCCGTACTGAATCTTACCTTCAGAATAAACAAAATAAAAGTAGACAATTAGTAAATCACCGAAGACGTCGTAAGCAATTCCAATTATAAAATCATCTCATTTAAAATATATAGGATTTTACCCACCATTAAACGAATGTTGAATTTCAAACTTCAGTAGTTGACTTAGAGAGATATGAGGATCTGCTATTCAAAGTGAACAAAAGGACCACATTGACCATTGACCACATTGCCTCCTATAGTGTACCGTTACGGTCTTGAATGAATTGCTCTAACACACTTCAAGGCCTTGATCAAATTGGATTGTTGCGCCAACGATTATTATTAAGAAGAATAATTGCTACGAATATTGTATGAATAGGATAGGATATAAATTCATATAAAACAAATATATCTCTCAATTACAGTTTCATTAGAGTGAAAAATGCATACCGCAACGCGGAAGACTGGGGTTCGTGGGACGCCAAACAATGTAGTGAATTTCTATAGCTTATAGTCCAGTAATTAAAGCCGTCAACCTCCGAATTCTTTTAGTCAAGACCGATTGACATGAAATTTGAATTGGGGGTAAAGACCTTGAAAGCATTGAATTTTTTCTACACCAATTCCGAATTTACGTTTGACAACCCATAACTCTGTCCATTGTAACTACAAAGAAATATATATACGCCCAGAGCATCATTGGCTCATTCCAAAGAGGCTTCACTACAGGCAAATCAGCAACAGATCAGATTTTCTCTCTGCGACATGCGATGGAAAAACTTGGAATATGGATACCAGTTGCACCATCTATTCATCGACTTTAAAGCCGCCTATGATAGATAAGATTGACTAGGCTGACCCTGACCAATGTGCGAGGCCAGATAAAAGCAGCAGGATCACTCTCAAAACCATTCGACATCAACAACAGTCTACGACAAGGGAATGCGCTATCATGTGTCCTCTTTAACCTGGCCCTCTAGAAAGTGATCCGTGATGCTGAGGTGAATGCAAGAGGTCCGATCCTCTTCAAGTCCACCCAACTACTGGCCTATGCTGACGATATCGACATCATGGGAAGAACCTCCCGAAACGTACGAACTGCCTTCGTCCAGGTCGAGCAGGCGGCACGAGATCTTGGGCTGCACATCATTGAAGGCAAGATAAAATATATGGTGGCAACGTCAGCACCAAAAACTAACCAATCAACAACATTAAACCGCGCTGGCCAAACGGGAAGAAAAAAGATAAGAGAATACAACTTTGAGACCGTTGATAATTACTCCTATCTAGGGTTGAAAATCACAACCGATAACAGTTACGATAATGAAATCCGCGCACGGTTGTTGTCAGCCAACAGAGCCTATTTCAGCTTACAAAAACTGTTCCGCTCGAAACGTCTCACCATAGGATCAACGCTCTTACTGTACAAGACTATGATCCTGCCAGTCCTCATGTATTCCTCGGAGGCTTGGGTTCTTAGCAAGAATTGCGAACTCTTGACCGCGTTCGAGCGAAAAATCCTCCGAAGAATTTTTGGCCCCCTACATGAGGATGGACGATTCCGTAGCCTACATAACGATGAAATCTATGAGCGATACCATGACCGTCAGGTTGTGGATAAAATCCGACTCAATAGGTTACGGTGTCGGGTCACTTAATCCGTATGGATGAGGATGATCCCACCTGGAAAGCCTATAAGGGCAATATCTATGGTAGAAAAAGAAGACGAGGCAGACCCTGCCTAAGATGGAGCGATGGTGTAGGTCAGGACGCCAGACAGCTTTCAGGGGTATCGGTTTTGTGTGAACGTTGTATAAAGTCATTGAATTGTTGACAATGGCTAGAGTGATCACCAATTAGTTTTAGTTTCTTATTTCCAAATCCATTACTAACCCAGCGAAACAGTCGCGTAGGTTTTTAATAACGACTTTCTTGATTAGATAATCTTTTCTGGCTGCAGGATAAGATTTATTTATTTATTTAATGAGGACAATACACAGAAAGCAAATTTCTTATTACATATTGTCCTCAGAGGAAGGAGCAAGTAAATGACATATTTTGCGCTTAAAGCTAGAGAGGGACATAGAGTCAAATGAACCAAGCTGTAGGGCATTGTACGACCGGCAAAACCTCGGGATCGGAGAGTGAAAGTAAATCTCGAGCTCGGCGAAGGGCACATCAAAAATGTCCGCATTACGTGTGTCATGAGACGAGGCGATACGGAGAGTAATATCCGAGTTGGCGGAGCAGTCCATCAGACCATTGCAGAGTTTGAAAAGAGTACACATATCAAGGAAAATATGGCGTTGCTGTAGGGAGGGGAGATTGAGGGTGCGGAGTCGTGATGGATAATCAACCCGTGGAAGGTTCTTTTTGTAAAAGAGGGCCCGGGTGAATTTGCGTTGTACAGCTTCAAGAGCGCGGCCGTCACGGATGCGGTAGGGGGACCAGACTACAGAGCAGTATTCAAGGATGTTTTTGGCAAGGGAATTGAAGAGTGTTAAGGAGGGCTGGATTGAAGTAAAGTCGGACGAGGAACTTAGGATAAAACCAGACATTTTGGAAGCTCTATTGATGATGTCAACGAAGTGGGAATTGAAACGAAGTTTATCGTCGAATATTACACCCAGGTCTTTGAAGGAGGTCAGTAATGAAAGGGGTTGACCACTGAGAGAATAGGAAAAGGATGATGGGGAGGGTTTCAGGGAATAGCGCATCCAGTGGCATTTGTTGACATTCAGTGTTAGCTTGTTGACCGAACACCAACGGGCTGAATTATCAAGGTTGGATTGTAAGAGAGCACAGTCCAATGGAGACGAAACAGAGGCAAACAATTTAAGGTCGTCTGCGTAAAGCAAATACGATAGATAGATAGATAGAAGAAGGGACAGAATGAGTTGGATTACGAGAGTTGCGAGCGTGAGACCAAAAGAGTTTTAAGTTACCGCGGGCAAGGGCGGCTTCGACGCTCAATAGGTACCTTTTACGCGCCTTTCTGACCATTGACTTCACAGTAGATCGTATAGCTTTAAAATGAGCAAGGTCGGCGTCATTTTTAGAAGCCCGAAACTTCTTCCTCAGTGTATGTTTCAAGCGCATGTTAATATGAAGTTCCGTTGTGAACCAAGTTGGGAAAGAACGTAGGCAGGGAGGGGAAGAAGGGACATAACAGAAGAGGAGATCAGAGAGGATATTGTAGAAGGTGTTAAGAGCTTGATCACACGATGAATTACTTAATAAATGAACCCAGTTGAAAGACGCTAAAGCTGAGTTCAGACCGTCAAGATTGGCTTTGCGGAAGTTGAAATTAGTGGGTTTACGCTTGGTTTTGGGTTTTGAACGAGGGAGCTCCGCTTCAAACTCAACCGCGGGATGGTGAGCGTCGGTTTTTACATACGGGGATGTGCCAGGAAATAAAGAGAGGTGGCGCTCGGGGAGGTTGGAAAGGAAGAGATCGAGAGTGCGGCCCAAGGAGTTTTTGGTGGTGTTGAAATTCAGGGTAGAGCAAGTATACATAAAGGAAGAAAGTGGAAGGGAAGAATGGGAGAGGTTGTTGGAAGGAATTGGAAGACTAGGATGATTTGGCCAGTTGAGCATGGGGAGGTTGAAATCTCCACAAAGGAAGAAAGGGAGGGAAGGGAATCTGACGGTAAGGAGTTCAGACAAACTGTCAAACAATTCTTCATACAGGTGAGAAGGGCTAGCACAGGGGACATAAACACAAGAAACAATGAACGGGAGGAAGTTGGGCGGGGAGACACGAAGAGCAACACAATCAAAAGGAAAGCCAGAGGAGAAGAAGACGAGTTCAGCGGGGAGTGAATCTTTTATAGCAATTAGGACTCCACCGCCAGTGGACTTACGAGAAGCATCCCGGTCCCTGTCACAACGGAAAGTGGAGTATCCTTCGGGGAGCTCGGAGTATAATATGGCATCGTCTAGCCAGGTTTCGGAGATACAGATGGCATGGTGTTGCTGAGCCAGCGCGGATAAATTGAAGGCCCCCAGCTTGGTTCTTAAACCCCTGACGTTCTGATAAAACATACGGACAGTGAACATGGATCCAGTTATATAGCTCGACGAGGCAGGCGGGTTGCCCTGAAATTTACCCGCGAATTGGGGCGCTTATACGGCTTTATGAATACACCTTCAGGCCAGAAAGAAGGGTTGCCGAGGACATCAACTTCGTGTGGGTAAGTAACCTTGAAAGATGCAATGACCCGGTCGGTGTTGTCGTCTTTTGTGAGTTTAATGCAGGACAGAGGAGAAAGTAAACCAACTTTGCTCCTTATATACTCCAGAACATCGTCCGTAGACGTTGTGAACGTTAGCCTGGAGATGAAGAGCTGTTTAGGTGGGGACGCCACCTTCAACTTGGGGCCACTGGTATGGCTGGTTGAAGTGCCAGGATATATGGCGGTAGCGGGAAGCGGAGCTTCGTTGGCGACTGGAACGATGTCAGAAAGTGGGGCGGCTGTGTTCCGATTCAAAATTTGCTGAGGAGGCTGCGGATATTGTCCCCTCGTAGGCGCGATGGAGCGAGACAGGATCGGAGACTCGGTGGACCGTAACTCGTCGCATGGGGGCCGCTGGATTAGGGGTGTAGAGCCAGTGGAAGCAACCCTGATGTAGGAGGGCATTGCAGGCGAATTCAATACAGAATGAGAGGCCTGGTGCATAGACTCCTGAGACGATGTTGAGGCCACATTGTTATGCACAGTAGAAAGCGCCTTTTCGGAAGCCACAGTTTCGTCTAACGGATTCCTGAGCCGTCGGGAACATGCAGATGACGACGTCGATCGCTGCATTTTTGGCACTGCACCAGTGTTGCGGTTCACGTTTTCGGCGGAATTCAGTGATTGGGCTAAATCGGGGGGCTTGGTATGGTCATCCTTGGCAGAAGGAGATGCAGACACAGCTGGAGGTATAGTAGATACAGTAGAAGAAGCCGCCGGGAGAGGGAATCCATTTGACTTCGGTACCAAAACGGAAGTCTCAACGGCACGCTGAATGGCGGCCAAGGTCGAGGACTGTTTATTGAGCAACTGTATTGCATCAGACAGCGTGGAGCCATGGCAAGTGTTGCAGCGATAAGATATGTTTTTAGCGAACTTTGCTCGAATCTCTAAGAATACTGCGGGAATATCTAGACATTTGATGTGGTAAGATTTCCCGCAGTATCCGTCGCAATCGAGGAACTTAGAGCGCGCGGATTCAGGCTCGTTACACTGTGCGCATCGGATGTCGTAAATTGGAGGTGACGCCATTATTCAATAAAGTAAAATATAAAATAATTGCCTACAAATATGCAAATCGCAGGTGAACTATTATGCACAGACAAAAAGTTGCGTCGATTAAAATGAAAATGTAAACGGAATAGCACGCCGAAGGGGGCAGGAAAGAGTAATTTGGATGACGGGATTACACACTGCGAGATTGTTTGAAAAATAGAAATAAAAAAGTTCAGGGCAGATCTCCACAACTTCGAACCGACGGCTCCGCGATTGAAAGGCAGACGCTCTCGCACTGAGTTATATATAAATTGTTAATTTGCAATGCTTGCTGCACTATAAAAAATGTCAGATGAAAAAATCCAAAACAGTAAGCCAGTAGTTAGTCAGACCGTTAAAGCCACTATTCCGACTGTAATTTTCACTTGAATTCACCAAAAGAAAACACCTTCACTTTGTTAATTATTAATTACAGACCCGAAGTAGTTAATATCACGAGGAAAGTAACGAATATGGAAAAATGTAAATGATAATATCAAATGCAATCAGTAAATAATTCGGAAAAAAATTAAATTAATTCGGAAGGAAGCAAAGTCACAAGCACTCAGTTCACAGTCGAATGGGTGACGGAAGATCATTGTGAGGAACGGAAGTGGAACGTTGTGCATGTGCAATCAATAACACAGTTAAACGTAAAGATTCATCCACATTTTTGGCAAATCTTAAGAAACAGTCGCAAACGCAAACATGTGGATAGTGTCTTTGGCTTGGTTTCTGTAGGATTGCTACCGGTTGTAGTTGAAACAAACCGTTGTAACGCAAACTTGTTGATAGGATGTTTGGCTTGCTTGCCGCCGATCTGGATGGAGTGTCAGTTTTTTATCAGAAATTGAAGGCAATTTGCCACAGCGCTCGCGGCCCATACACATGTTTGTGAGCACTCTGTCTCGTTTGTGCATTGGTGGCGATCGCACGTAGGTATTTTTTAGTGAAATGTGCGAAATGAAGCAGCGGTGTGGAATGAAGTTTGTGAACGAACCTTGCCGACTTGGAACGAACTTTATCGATACATTGCAGTTGTAAGCAAGTTGCAGCTCACTCCGCACGTTTGTGGGGCGAGCACAATGCTGACCAGATTACCTCCTACAGTGTACTGTAGTGTACCGTTGCGGTCTTCCAGCGAAGGCACGGATCTTAGAAATAGTTCTCCTGGTAAGGTACAAATATTATCGTGTTATGTCAGCATGGGCTCTCCATTTAGCTTGATGCGGGCAAGGCAATGCCGTGACTTCGTTTCCCTTTGCATATCCCTTAGACTCTTTTTTAAGGGGCATCAAATACAGTCTATGTTCGACAACATCATAAACATCGTAAAAATTCATTTCGGATTAATGGTAATGGATCTTAATGAAATCACTGAGCGAATAATGCTTCAGAATTCCTCTATAGGAAACTTAGTGGAAGCAAACACCCGGAACATTTCCTGCTGGGATAAGGTGAAGAAACACATTAAGAAAACCATCTTGGCGACATCGAGGCACCGACACATCAATATCACTTGCATCGTCCCTACTCGAAAGGTGAATAATGAGATTCCATGCCGCTGAAATTATTCCTCTTGCACACATATTGCGTTGTCTGTTATTGTCTGATGTTTGACTCAGACATAACAGACATTGAGCTGAGGCAGACATTTGTCTGTCTTATGTCTGATACAGTCACATACATTTGCCTGACACAAGCACTGAAGAAAATTGCTTTAAAATGCTTTCACACATGAAAATATCTATATGTACATATTCTTTCGTCTACACCTCCAATGCATTTTGAGTTTCTTATTGGATGTTACAAGTAAGTCTGACTTCTCCAAACATAGGTACAGCATGATCCGATCATTAACATTTCAATACAAGAGAATTCGTATTCGCATTTCGAAATATGAATCCAACAGAATTCGTATTCACAATCGTAAATACGAATATGTTTGTATTCACTCTCGGAAGTAAGAAGGCAGCTGCATTTCATATCCACTTGTGTGAATACGGAAATATTCATCGAATGAATATATTCGTATTTGTATTTACGAATGTAAATACGCCCAACACTACTTAAAACAAATTCGAACATAGCAGCCAACTAAACTTTTAGAGTTAACAAATTTGCACATACTAAACTTGAACTATGTATTAATTAATTTTCAAAGCCTACTGATGATACCCAATGGGGAGGATCGAAATCATGATCTAGGCGTCCTACAAATCACCCAAACATAATGAACAACAAGAGGAGCAAAGGTATACTCCCTGGTGAAATGTCCTCCCAGGAGGGGAGCACGGGCCCCGAAAACAACGGGGGAACTTTGGGTCTGCAAAAGAAAATTGTAGACCTGAAGAGCGAGAAGGCGGCAATGGCACACCAGTTAGAGTGCCAGCAATTGCTCATCAAGCAATTGCAAGTACAATTGGCAGCGTTGGAAGAGACGGTCTGCACTGGGCCGGTAGCTGCGCAGTTTAGACCACGACAACATCAGCAACGTCACAACAACAACAACAGCAAAACGAGCAACACCAAGAGGCCATTGAGATGGACATCGTGGGATCCCTTGCATCCTATCCCGAGGTCATCATTGACGAGAGAGACCCCTTCAACTTCGTCCGGAATCGCAAGAGCTACAAGAAAAATAATAAGGTTAGTGCAAAAACTGTAACCGCCCCACCACAGCCATCCGCAAATCCTTCCTCGTCCCCTAAGACCAAAAAGGTAAAAATCCCAGCCATTATCGGGTACAATCTAAATGTGCCCCATTTTCTCAGGTTACTCAAGGTCAAGGGATTAAAAGCATCCCTGAAGAACACGAGGGCGGATAGAACCCTCATTTTTACGGAGACGGCGGAAGAACACGCCCAGGTCTTCGCGCTCATGAAAGAGCAAGGGATTAACGCCACAACAAGGACCCCCCTTCTCTGCGAAACCAGTCCTCAATTATCCGAGATCTCCACAGGGAAACGGACTCCTCGGACATCCTGCAGGAACTACAAGCCGACCACCCTGAGTTCAAACTCACCACGGTGGCGAACTTAGTAACCCGCAGAGATAAAGATCTGTACAGAGAAGTCCCTACTCTCCCGATGAAATCTCAGTCGGGACTATTTATTGCCACATTCGAGCCCGCTTAAAAGTTCACCGAAGTGATGAAGGTGAAATACATCCTTCATCTAAAAATTTCCTGCCAGAAAGTTATGAGCTTCGAAGAAGTGCAGTGTTATAACTGCCAAAATTTCGGGCACATTGTCCAGAACTGCACTATTGTACATAGATGTGTTAAGTGCTCGAAAACACACCCTTGTGTGGAATGCACGAGGACAGCAGCCGAAGGAGTACTCTGCTGCAACTGCGGTCAAGCAACCACCCAGCGAATTATCGCGGGAGTTATAAAATATGAAACAAATTTCTTGTTTTATTTTATTTTTATTGATTTTAAAAAAATAAACTGCTCTTAAATTTTATTTTAGCTCTTTTCTATTTGGAAGCAGAAATACGAATGAATCAATTCTTAACTTAAATTTCTATTTCAATTTCTCCTAAACAAAGGATTAAAAGCTTAATTGATTTTGAGTGTTTGTTTAATTCTTATTCTGATTTTTCTAATGGATTTTTAATGTGTTTATAAGATCGCTTCATCATATTTCTTTATTCGATCTTATAAAAGGAATTTGGTTTAAACTGATTACATAAAGATATTGTTGGGTAGATTTTATTTACGTTTGAGTCAAGAGGCGACTCTAATGAATTTGTTTCATTAATTACATTATTAGGTTGGGACTCTAATGTGTTTATGTCGTTATTAGGTTGGGTTGGATATGTAACTCCTCCCTCCTTAAGAGAAATGTTGTCCTCAACATATGTATGCATTTCAGATTCTTTAATGATTTCAGGATCTTCACAAGATGTAATTATTTTAATTTGTTTATGATTTTTACAATACATGTAAGTATACAATATTATTATTATGCAGATTCCAATAATAGATCCTGTAACAAATTGGTGATTTTTCGAAAAATATTTAATTTCCTCGATTTGTTTCAAATTTTCAATATTTTCAAGTCTCAGATCTTCCAACTTAATTTCTTAACAATGTATGACTGAACTCTGTAATAGTATTTTTGTATGTAATGCGATTTATTTGAACTTTACATTTAGTAAATTTAACTATATAATGACCTTTCAATTCGTATTTCTTTTCGTTACAATCGTGTATTAATCTACCGTTAATATTAATTACAAGGAGTAACCCTTTTTCAATTTCTTCTACTTTAGTAATATTATTTATAGGTTTTCTGACACAAAATTGCATATTACTTCCTGTGCAATTCAATGGTTGTTTTAAATTTTTTAAAACTTTATTATATTCAAAATATTCATTATTATACCTTACAGCAATAGTTTCTTTTACATTTAACGTTTCATAATGCGTGTTTGGTATTAGTCTGACATAGTAAGATAAAAGTGGTGCTGTGAATATTGGGACATTAATTATGAAAATGATACTATTTTGTTTTACGAGAACTGAAAGTGTAATTTCTTTTATTTCTTCAAAGGATATATTATTTTCTTCTATTTCTTCCATTGTTAGCAAAGACCTTGTCATCAAATAATTTTTGGCAGAGTTTAGATTATCAATTATAATTTCTATTTCATCTTTTATTAGACCGCATAAAAGAAGTTGTGGTTTATTTGTATATTTAAAATAATTTTATTCATTTGTTTGAGGTTATTGTTGGTCTCATTAGCTAAAATGTTAAATAAGTTATTAGTTTCTTTAATATTATTTGTTATTTTATTTAGGTTATCTTGAAATACTGTATTTATTTTAACTTGCTTATTTAATGATTCGATTAGGTTATGGTTATTAGCGTCGATAATAGTTAAATGTTCATTTATTTCCTCTAGATCATCATTGTCTAATACTCCGAACAAAAGTTTATAAGCTGTCCCAATGAAATTAAAAAGACCTCTCTTCTGCCTATTATTAAACAAATTTTTAAAAAATTCTTCCGGAGTTTTAAAATCATTTTGCTGATTATTATTAATAATATTAGTATATCTAGAAATAGTATTATTTTGGTATGCTAAAGCTCTTAATTCTCTTTTTATAGTTTGTATTGTATGTTTAGCGTAAGTATTACCTGCTATATTTTTCTCAAGTTCCAATAAGGCTAATTCGTACTGTCGTAAATCGATCTTGTGATAAATTCTTTTGTAATCTCTTATTAATTTTTCGTTGCCCTTTTTTATAAGAAGTAATCCTGTGGCAGAGTGAACTTCTTCAACTTGAAGACTTGGTTGAGCTAAAGTTGATTTAATTTGAAGCAGAACGGTGATTATTCCTAGTAGGAAGAGTATTAGGTTTCCTTTGTGGAAGATCTTCGTCTTTTGGCCCTAGAAAATATTTTTTCACTCTTTTTATTCTAGTCGGATGAATTTTATTTGAAAATCTGTTATTTTTAACGTGAACTATATTTCCTCCTTCATTTCTTACTCTAGCTTTTCTATATTTTGGCTCCTCTTTATATCTTTCGTTAACATAATTCTTGATATAAACTTTGTCGTGAGTTATATTCTGTTGTTGTTCTCGATTTTTGTTACAGTATGAAACCCATTTCTCTTTCTTTTCCTGCATTAATTGAGCTATTTTGCTTTTATCTACCTGACCTAGTTGAACATCTAGTGGTTTACAATTAATTGTGGAGTGAATTGCCGTATTGTAAAATTCGGTTGCTTTAAGGACTTTTTCTGAAATTGACATATCTCGTTCGGTAAGGGTTAACGTTCGTATGTGTTCTAATAAACTATTATACTATGTGCTCTACTGATGTCAGAATTACCTGTATGTGACTTCGGCGATGTGAAATGAATTTCTATGCTTTCCTGACGTAAAAATTCTTTAACATTTACCATATTAAATTCATTATCTGCAACTAACTTTCTTGGTTTACCTAAACAGGAATTTCTTTCTCTTATATACTGAATGAATGTAATTGCATTTTTATCCGTTAATTCCTTTGTATACATGTGTTTTGAAAATTTATCTACTCCGGTAAAAAACATTCTTTTTCCAATTAGAAAGACGTCCAGATGTACTATTTGATTAATATCGTTTGGGGTTTCTGTCAGTTTAAACTCTACTTTAACGGGGTTTCTATCATATTTCGCTAAATTACATACCTCACAGTTATTTATATACTTTGTTATAAGTTGAATTATTTTCTTGTATTATAATAGTACAAATGTCTAATTTCCTCAAAATTTTCCTGAATTCCTCGGTGATTCCCCTTTTCATGGATTTCCTTAATTTTACCATAACACTGTTCTTCATTTATTAAGTCGATTGCTTTCGACGTACACTTTATAAATTTCAGATTACGATTATTACTATACAATTCAACTATTTGCAGTTGCACAATATTATACTCGTGATCACTTAGCTCAGAGTGTATACCTACAGTTCCCTTTTCAGGTAAATGTCTACGAAGAATATCCGTAACGAAATAATCGTTTTCAATATCGTTTTTGTCAATATATATTTTACGTTTCCCATTTAACAACTCAAACTCTTTTACTTTCTGTTCAACAATTAAAATCTGTGTCCTATATATGTTAACAATTCCTTCTTTAATGGATATGAAATCTAATCGTTCCTCTATCCCCGAATGAATCGTTGCGACATTACTTGCATTTTCTTCTTCTTCGGTAATATAAATTTCGTTTTTCGTGTTGTCAATTCTACTAAGGAAATCGGCAACGTGATTTTCGTTCCCTTTTACGTACTGTATGTCGTAGTTATAATCGTTTAATTTAATTTTCCACCTCTGAAGTTTTGAATTTGGTTCTTTGAGATTGTTTAACCAAACAAGTGGACGATGGTCGGTTTTAATGAGAAATTTCACCCCATACAAATATGGTCGAAAATATTGAGTTTACCATACAATGGATAAGAGTTCTTTTTCTATAGTAGAGTAGTGGCGTTCATGCTCATTAAGTGTCCTACTAGCGAAAGAAATTGGATGACCCTCTTGGGATAAAACTGCGCCAATAGCTTTATCACTGGCATCAGTTGTAAGAGTAAACATCTTATGGAAGTCAGGGTATCTTAATGTGGGATAATTTGTGATTAATTGCTTTAATTTTTCGAAGGCAGATATATATTTTGGGTCGTCTACGTTGATTTTATTTCCTTTTTTCAAAGCATCGGTAAGTGGGGTTGCTATTTTCGCGTAATTCTGTATAAATTTTCGATAGAACCCAGTAAGTCCCAAAAATGACTTAATTTTCTTGCGGTATCCGGTATCTTAAGTTTTCTGATACATTCAACTTTGTCTGGGTTTGGCTTAATGCCTTCTTTGCTTAGTATGTGACCTAAATATTCAGTGGACTTTGCAAAAAATTTACACTTATGTATTTGCAGTTTGAGATTATATTCTCTCAGTCTCTGAAGTACACGAAGCATGTTAACGATTATTCCTTGTAAGGATGACCCAAACACTAAAATATCGTCGTAAAACACAATACAAATTACTCCTACTAACCCGCTCAGCACTTCATTCATTAATCGCTGAAACGTTGCTGGAGCATTTTTAAGACCAAATGGCATTCTTATGTATTCATAATGACCTGACGGTGTTGAAAAGGCAGTTTTATGACGATCTTTAGGGTCAACTAAAATTTGGTAAAATCCCTTGGCGAGATCAAAAGTCGTGAAATGTGTTGCCCTACCTAATTTGTCAAAAATACCTTGTACGTTTGGTATTGGATGTTTATCATCTACTGTTTGTTCGTTTAAAGGACGATACTCGTTTACAAGCCTCCACTTCTGTTCACCTGAAGAGTCAACTTTTTTTGGTACAACCCAAATTGGTGAATTGTAAGGAGAAGTAGAATGTTGAATTATTCCCTGTTTCAACATTTCTTTTATTTGTTTTTCAACTTCTCGTTCATGTACTTGAGGTAAGCGATAAGTTCGAGAATAAATTGGTTTATTACTTTTGGTGATAATCTGATGATACGTTTTTGTCGTACATGAGAGATTTGTACCTTCCTTGTAAAAGAGATCCTTATTTTCCTTTAGAATTTTCTTCAAGGTGGCACTTTCTTCTTGATTCAGACCCTCAAAAAGTTTTTCCCAATTATTATCTTCAACTAGTTCCTCTGAGTGATTAATTTCCTCAGGACAAGCGTAATTAAAGTACAGTTTGTTATTGTTAATTAAAAGATATCCTTCACCTAGCGCAAGAGTGATATTTAATTGCTGTAAAACGTTTTGACCGATTATTCCTCGAAACTGTCTATTTCCGAGATCTAGAACATTCCAGATTATTTTATGAGGACCCGGTAACTTAAATTCACGTGGCATACTCGATTTCAACTTGTATTTAACTGAACATTTTCCTCCTAAACTATTTAATAAAAGCGGTTCTCGAAGTTTAATTTTTGGGTTATTCTTTAAACAATTACGATCTATAGCGGACGTTGCAGCTCCCGTATCAATTAAAACAGGTATTATTTCACCGTCTATTGTTAAATTTATTATAGGTAATGGATTTCCGAGGCTTCCATTAGAAAATTTTGCTCAACTTCCATTGGTTCAGCACGATTTTGATTTTCTTGTTCAAAACGGAAATTATTATTTTGATTTTGATTTAACCGGTTTTGTGTTGAACTACTTACTCCAAAACCTTGATGAAAATGTCGAAATTGAGGAAAATTTAATCGTCGTTGATTATAATTTTGATTTTGAGTGAAACTATTATTATGATTATAGTTGTTACGGTTATAACTCGGTCTTTGATAACTTGGATTATAATTGTTACTTTGATTTCGGTTATTATTTTGCTTTCTCTCATAAGATTGCGGATTACACATTTCAATACTCTTTAATAAATTGTAAGCTTCATTTAAACTTGCACAATTTCGCGATTCGATTAAATATGCTTTATATTCACTTATGTACCCCTTAAATCTATGCAAAACTAACTTTTCATTTCGAGCAGGGTTAAATTCTGAATTTTGATTAGGATTATCTTCCAAAGTGTTCAATTTGTCAATATTTGGATTAAAACTCACCCGATGAATTTCGTTTACCAAAGCAGTATAGGGTTCCGTGACTCCAAAATTCGCTATCAATGCAGCTCGCATTGACTCCCAATTCGGATTCATAATTCGCTGAATCACCTGTCTCGCTGTTCCTTGAATTTTCGACATAATAATATTGAATATGTACGCCCTCTGTGGTCCAGGATTTGTTAACAGGATGATGTCGTTGACTTCTACTAACCAGGGTTGTAATGCTGTCTTCTCGTTATTTCCATCGTATACGGAGATGGACCTCGCTTCCTTAATAAGGCTCTCGAATGGCCGTTCTACCATGATGATAATGATTCGATTTCGTTTTCACGATCTTATTGAGCAATGAGAACACTGTACTTCACTTTTGTTTTGTTAACACTTAAGTTTCTTTCAAACTCAGTTGTACTTTTATCGGTTAATGTTATAAAAAACGCGACAACAAAATATCGTTAAATCGATATAGAACAAAATTGAAACGTAGGTTTCGTCGTTGGAAAGATTCTCCATCCCAAGACAGCGACTGCGCCAGTTATAAAATATGAAACAAATTTCTTGTTTTATTTTATATTTATTGATTTTAAAAAAATAAACTGCTCTTAAATTTTATTTTAGCTCTTTTCTATTTGGAAGCAGAAATACGAATGAATCAATTCTTAACTTAAATTTCTATCTCAATTTCTCCTAAACAAAGGATTAAAAGCTTAATTGATTTTGAGTGTTTGTTTAATTCTTATTCTGATTTTTCTAATGGATTTTTAATGTGTTTATAAGATCGCTTCATCATATTTCTTTATTCGATCTTATAAAAGGAATTTGGTTTAAACTCATTACATAAAGATATTGTTGGGTAGATTTTATTTACGTTTGAGTCAAGAGGCGACTCTAATGAATTTGTTTCATTAATTACATTATTAGGTTGGGACTCTAATGTGTTTATGTCGTTATTAGGTTGGGTTGGATATGTAACTCGGGTGCCCAGCTTATAAAGAAATGGTAGCCAGGAAGGAAGCTACCAAGCAAAGAAGAGCTAATGAAAGCTCCCGAGCCAAGCACGCAGTGACACAACTATCACAAAGCTTGGTCAGACCCAGCGTATCGTACGCGCAAGCTGCCAGGAACTCTTTGCCAAGAGTGGCAACACAACCTGCTCCCACCCCCGCACCAGACGCCTTCCGCGAACTGGTGCAATCCCTCGCGACGGCCTCCACCAACGGGCAGCGCCAATTCGCCGCAATCAAACTCATCATGAGTTATCGAGTTAAATATCGTCACGTTTAACTCCGCGTCCCTGATCTCACGCCCAACGTGCCACTGCCCAAGTGTTGGTCGACAGCCTGAAAGCAGACTTATACTGCGTTTCAAAAACTCACCTCAATAGCAGGCATAACGTGCAATTCACCGAGTATAATATTATCCGGAACGACCACAACACTGGCGCTGCTCAAATTGAGGAAGTCGTCATAGAAAACCTGCTGACCTCTTCTGCCGCGGCGGTAATAGTAAAAACCGCTGATGGCAGGTGGATTTTGGTAGTTTCCGTCTACATCAAATGCAACTCTCGAAATGAGCAACTGGGACAAGATCTTAAGATCTTGGGCAATCTCCAGTTAAAATACAAGTACCTCATTTTCGGTGGTGACTTCAACTCGAGGCACACCTCCTGGGGTGATACGCCAGTCAACAGAAATGGGAAAACCCTGCTTAAATGGATCCAAGACCCTTACTCGCCAGCTTATGTCGATTTGGTCTTGCCAGATTCTCCGGCAAGATCCAATAGTCAATCAACCATTGACTACTTCCTCCTTTCGGAGGAAACTTCCCTGAACTTTCAAGTGATATCTTGTAATACTCTACCAGGCATGTCTGACCATTTCGCAGTATAGCCTAAATTTTCCTCGTCCTCCCAACTGCGAGAGCGAGTGATGACCACCGTAAGGTCCTTCGCCCACACTAACTGGGACAAATTCAAGTCAGACCTTGCACCAAGGCTGAACTTGAAAAAACTCGCAACTGACTGTAATCTATCAGACATGGAGATCGACGAAGCCATCACCTTGGCCACTGATGCCATTAATACTGCTACACGCAGAAACACAAGGCTTATCAAAGTTTACGAGTTACAATATAACTCAGTCCCTCACGATATCCTGCTCCACATGAAAGTCAGGCAAATTTGGCGTAGGAAACTCAAACGGATTTTCCACAAACATGGAAATAAAGTTAATGCTGAGCATAAAGCATTGCTTTCCCGGATTAATTGTCTGAGTACAATAATTCGGCAAAGAGTGGCGCAACAAAGAATGTTTCAACATATCAACAGGCTAACCGGGCAAACAAGTCCCGTAATATCGCTCTTTCCAAGAATGGGGTGCACATCTGCAGTGACGCTAGGAAAGCGCAAGTTCTCGCGGAATCTTTTGAGACTCAGCTCAATTCCTCTCCGTCTCAAAACAACCCGGCTATATCGTCGATTGTTAATTCAACCATCAAGGCCTTCGTCTCTGAGAACTCCCAGAAGCTAACTAAATTCACCACAACCAACACCTCAGTCAAGTCATCGGAATCGCAACATTTTCTGAGTTTACCTCAACTCACCGACTTAACCAAAAACCTCAAGGGTAAAAGGTCAGCCGGGCCTGATGAAATCCCAACCTTGTGATCAAGAACCTCCCCAGAGCCTCACTGAAATTTTTATTAGCAGTTTTCAACAACTGCATTAATAATGGCTAGCAATTTCAGGCCCATTTCCCTATTATCCAACCTTGGCACACTGTTTGAGAAAGCATGGACAATTGGGCTAGTCCAGCATTGTAATCTAACAAAGTTATCCCTGACCACCAATTCGGATTCCGCTCTAAACACGGAACCCAGCACGCACTGAGCTAGAGTAGTATAGGATAATTGATTACTAAATCTTTGAGTTTTTCAAAGACTAAAATATATTTAGGATCATTTGTTTATTTTGTTCGTTTTCATTAGGGCGTCTGTTAATGGTGACGCAATTTTTGCATAGTTGTTTATACATTTTCGATAATATCCTGTGATGCCTAAAAAAGATTTTCTTTTCTTTTGTGTATCTAGGATTTTGAGGTCTCTGATTATGTTTACTTTGTCTAGGTTTGGTTGTATTCCATCAACTCATAATATGTGATCTAGATAATCGGTTTGTTTAGCAAAAAACTACATTTGTCGATCTGAACTTTTAATTTGTATTTGCGGAGTGTTTCGAATATTTTTCTGATGTTAACTTCCATTTCTTGTGGAGAAGTTGCAAATATTAGAATATCACCTATATATACAACACATTTTATTGAGGTTCCTTCAAAACTTCGTTCATCATTCTCTGGAACGTAGCAGGAGCATTTTTTAATCCAAAGGGCATTCGATTGAACTCGTAATGTCTTTGTGGTGCAGAAAAGGTTGTTTTGAAACGATCATTTTCGTTGGTCTCAATTTGGTGGAAACCCTTAGCTAAATCTAGTGTTGTGGGATATTGGGCTTTTCCCAATTTATCAAAGATGCCTTCTATATTCGGTATTGGATATTTATCCTCTTTTGAGTGTCCGGATGGCTCAAGTGGTTAGAGCGCTGGGCTTTCGTAGCGGAAAGTCGCGGTTCAAATCTCGCTGGTGGCGGTGGGATTTGTATTGTGACTGGACGTCGGATACCAGTCGACTAAGCTGTGAATGAGTATCTGAGTCAAATCAGGGTAATAATCTCGGGCAAGCGCAATGCTGACCACATTGCCTCCTACAGTGTACTGTAGTGTACCATTACGGTTTTGAATGAAGTGCTCTAACACGATTATTATTATTTTCCGAGTTATCAGAATCTCGGCAGATGCCGGATTTTACCTAATGCTAGCAATAAGTGCCAAGCATTTAGGCTCGGACGATCCTACCTACTTAAAAATTAAAGGGGCACTGGTGGTGGTGGCCGGTGGTAGGTCAGTGGGAGAATCCGTCGAGTACTCCCCGCAACATCGAGCACGTATGCAGAATGGTGTACTTCTGCATGGTTTGAACCAGACTGTGCGAAAGTCCCAGGGCATCAAGGGAAGCCTTGATGTCCTGGGACTTTCCTGTAGCTGACAATATTATGGGAACTACAACCACCCGCTCGAGACGCCAAATTTCTTTGATTTCCCGAGCCAATGGCTCATAGTTCACCTTCTTCTCCACGTATTTCCGTTCAATGTTGCTATTATGGGGGATAGCAACATCAATAATATACGCGGAGCGACCCGTCTTGTCAACTAACAGTACGTCAGACTTGTTGTGGGCTGTATGGCGAACTTGCCGGTCCCAATACATGCTGTAAGCAGAACTATCAAGTACTGCTTGCGGCTCATATCGGTAAACCGGACATGTTCCCGTGATCAGCCCATGCTTATATGCAAGATTTTGATGGATAACCTTACATACAGCATTATGCCTGGTGATGTATTGAACCGGTGCCATAACAGTACAGCCAGAAATGAGATGGTCCAACGTCTCTAACGCCGAACCACACATTCTGCACTGGTCGTTCTCCACCCGTTCTTTCATGATGAGCTTTTTATAAGCTCGGGTAGCGACCACGCCATCCTGAATGGCACACATGAACCCCTCCGTCTCAGCAAAGAGCTCCCCAGCACACAGCCATCTGTTCGACAGATGCAAATCGACAAATGGCTGCCAAAGACAATTCACGTGTTTACCGTGCATTGCCTTCGACTTCCATTCATCGGTCCGCTCTTGGTCCGACTTTACCCCACTCAGAGGATTGAAAGATCGATCCTTCAAGTTAAGTGGAGTCAGCCCACAGTCTGCCTTACAGACAGCCGCAAGCAAGGGACTCGCCTGCTCTTTGCTGTAAAAATAAGCGCGCAGCGAGTCGACTTGGCGATGATGTTGGGCCGCCACGTCAACCACGCCCCTACCTCCAATGTCACGAGGCAGGTTCATCCGCTCCACGGCAGACTTTGGGTGATGCATTCGGAATTTGGACATAGTTGTTCGTATCCGCCGCTGGACGTTTTCCAGGTCGGTCTTCGTCCACGGCAATATTCCGAATGCATAAACCAGTGAAGGGATAGCGAATACATTCAACGCGCTTATTTTATTTTTCCCCGAGAGATGCGATTTCAGCACCAGCTTTACACGTCGCAGGAATTCGGACAGCAGAGCTTCCTTCAGATCACCAATTCGAGCATGGGTTCCTTGCAGAATTCTTAGGTACTTGTAGAAGTCTGTCTCGGTCATAGCTTCGATGTGGAGGTCACCAATGCTATGTCCGCCATGCGGCTCGTGATGACCTTTGCGGATGGCTTGGATTCGACATTTGTCTAATCCAAACTCCATCCGAATATCACGGCTGAACATGTCTATTATTCGCAACAGACTTCTAAGATGGTTGTACAGTACCAGCATACAGCTTGATGTCATCTAGGTACATCAAGTGTGTCAGTTCGCACTTAGCACGTAGGCCATATTTTATTGCAAAACCATGCCCTCTAGCACCATTCAGTAGCCATGAAAGGGGGTTCAGTGCCATACAAAACCAAAGGGGGACTCAATGAATCCCCCCGGAAGATGCCCCTCCGGTATTAGCACCCTCAGATGTATGCACCGATAAGGTGGTATGCCAAAAACTTTATTAGTTTCGGATCAATGCGATACAGATGTAGGATGTCGATTAGCCAGGTATGCGGAACGCTATCAAAAGCGTTGGCATAATCGATATAGCAACTGAAGAGGTTTCTTTGGCCTCTAGTTGCTTATCCTACAACTACCGAGTAGATAATGAGTTGCTCTTTGCAACCCCTTGACCCAACTCCGCAGCCTTTCTGCTCCTCGGACAGAATGTTGTTGGTCTCAAGGTACGCATTGATCCTTCCACTAATAATGGACGTGATGAATTTGTAGAGGGTTGGTAAGCAAGTGATCGGTCTTGTGTTTGCGGAGTCCTGCACCGTGTCCTTCTTAGGGATAAGGTAGGTAATCCTCGCAGTGAGGAAAGGTGGAAATTCCTCCGGCCGACTCATAACCTCATTTATACTGCGTGCCAACCGACTGTGTACGCTGGTAAATTTTTTATACCAGAAATTCTGCACCCGATCCAGACCTGGGCCCCTCCAGTTCTTCGAGCTGTTTATGGCTCGTCGAACTTCCTCTTCGGTAACATCCGCAAAATTCATGCCAGGTGTATTGGCATGGCGGGTGCCTTCGGCGGTGATCCACTCAGCATGCTCCATAACGTTCCATAATATTTTATGACTATTGGGAAGATTGAACTCGAGTGGCATATTAGTCTTTAATTTTTGATTTACGTAATATTTATCTCCTAATCCCAAGATTGGAATGGGGTTTTCTAATTCTTTTATTTCGTCAATTTTGTAATATTTTCCATCTATACTTGATGTAGAAGATCCTGTATCGAATAGAACAGGAATGATCTCCGTTTCTATTTTCAGATTAATTATTTGTAGCAAGTTTCTGATATTTCCGAGGCTGTTTCTTGAAAATTTACATCCATCGGTTCTTGGACTTGATTTTGATTATAATTATTTCTACGATACTGATTGGAGTTGTCTACTTGCATAGACTCTGATCTGCTATTCCGATGGTAATGGTGTTGTTGTCTCGATATTTTGACGAACTTCAGATAATATGTTGTAAGCTTGATCTAATGTGGTGCAATTTATAATTTCTAACAAGTATGCCTTGTATTCAGGAATTAACGACTTAAATTTATTAATTACCAGACTTTCGTTTCTGATAGGGCTAAATTCAATGTGTTGCTTTTTGTGGGTCTTGGATAAATTTTGTATTTAGTTTATTTAACAAAGAGTTAGGAGTGGTATAAATATCGTCGTCAAAATGTCAACATTTTCAATTTATACTCTACAGTTTGAGTAGAGCTCCAACTTCCTAGTTGTCTATCCGATTCACCAAGCTTCTTGCTGATGGTCAATGGAATGCTCTCCTTTTTCAAGTTCGGCTCGAATTTTCATAATTTCGGTGTCACAAGGTTGTGGGGTGGACCTCTGTAGGTTGATTGGTAGGATGTCCATGTCTGAAAAGATATCCTCTCTATTTGTAGCATTAAGAGCATATGTTGTGTTTGAATTGACCCCAAAAATTTCCGATGATTCGAGCTCACAAGTAGCCAGATGAAGTAAATATGTGCCTTGCAGTAACAGCGTGCTACTTGAGTTACTGCAACGAATTAGTACGGAGTTCTTCATCCCCGTGTAGATAAAGCTTCTGCTGTCGTCTAAAGAGAAAAGGAACATTTTAGGAAATGTCTTTGTTGTGTGACACCATTGTTCAGCAGAACTCTGGTTCGTTGCAACCTCGGAACTGCAAGTCGGATTTCGTTTCATAGTGATGCCTTCGTATGTGTCTGAGGGGATTTGTGTCACTTCTTCTGGTTAAAAATATCTATATTCGGTATTACTCATTATCACGCGACGGATGGGTTTGCCATTATCGAAAAGAAATGCAGTGCCATCGTTATCAGCCGATGAAATCACAACCTTCTCTACGAATGGTTGCTTATGTATTAATGGAATCATATAGTGAAGCACCATTGAACCATTTACAACTTCCTTTTCTACAGGACTGATTCGAAAAACTTGCTGGGGTTTATCAAGAATACTTTAGACTACTCGACGATATTGAAGCAAAGTGCTGTTGGAGTCCCGCCATTGAGGATAGTTGATTTAATTCATTGTACTTAGCAGAGATTTGATCGAAGAGGATCTGGCAAGTGGACGCATAGTCAAGAATTCGTTGATCGGCCATTAGTTTTTGTTATTGCTTATTCATAACGTCTATTCGTTTATCTATTTGATCGTATTCCAATTTTATATTTTTTTTTTTTTTTTGGGTAGGGTAGGTGAATGCATTTACGCACACAGTGTTGGACTCCCGATTCGGTACGTCATCGGACTACCAACTAAACACCTCCCCATCGTCAGAGACGTAGCCTGGAACCGTTTGTCACATTACTTCGGGCCAGCCTCCGAACTCTCCCGGTTTGCGGAGCCTTCAAATCAGGGAATTCCTTTCACCAACGGGAGGGGAGAGGAGGAAGGGAACTGTCAGTTCAAGGAACCCCCTGCCATCCGGCTCCTCCACCGGTCGAGTTCTATCTTCTTAGCAAAGACAAGGGCCCGAACGTAATGGGCAACACGGTTCCAGCTATCAGCAGTCCTCAACATCTCTTCCACAATGTTGTCTGGAGAGAGATCCCCTGTGTTTAAATAGAGCTGCTGACGAACCCCATCCCACCTTCCACAAGAAAAAAAAGTGTGGTGGGCATCGTCCGCAACTCCATTGCAAAACACACAATCCGGAGAACGCGCCTGTCCAATCTTGTGCAGGTAAGACTGAAAATTTCCATGGCCACTTAAAAATTGGGTAAGGAAATAGTCAGTCTCACCATGCTTCCGATTCAGCCACGCACCTAAGTTGCCGATGAGCCGCGCAGTCCATCTGCCTCTAGTTTCATTTTGCCAAGAGAGCTGCCACTCGTCAAGAGTGTGTTGCCGTTCTTCGCGAGCAACCACCTCCCTTGGCTCAGTTCCCCTGCGCTTGTATATGGCCTGACGCTCCCTAGCAAGAAGGGCGACGGGGATAACTCCCGCGATCACCATCACGGCCGGTGTGTGCAGTACGCAGACGCCACCCGTAAAGCTCCCCGTCTCTGTACTTGCGCGAGGTGTCTACGATATACCTCCTTGTTAAGAGCGCCAGCCCATACCTCTGCGCCGTAGAGCAGGGCAGACTGCGTTGAGCTCATCAGGAGACGTCGCCTACTAGACGTAGGACCCCCAATGTTTGCCATTAGCCTACTTAACGCCGAAACTCCAGCCGCAGCCTTGTTCGCTGCTGCTTGGATTTGCGCAGAAAAACTCATCTTTGAGTCAAGAGTCAACCCGAGGTACTTTACCGCCGATTTTGACTCGATTATCGACTCGACGAACGATATGGGACGCAGGGTCGGAATTCTCTTCTTAGTCAAGATGACTACTTCGGTTTTTTGCAGTGCAAGGTTAAAACCATGAGTAGTCATCCATCCGCTTACCCGTCGCATCAATATGCAGAGTCTGCTTTGCGCCTGTTCGACAGTGCGTCCAGCAACAAGCGCTGCGACATCATCTGCGTAGCCGACCAGGCGCGACTCTTCTGGCATGTCGAGTTTAAGCAGACTGTCATAGGTAGCGTTCCAGAGGTCCGGCCCTAGGATGGATCCCTGTGCTACCCCCGATGTGACCTCCATCCACCTTTGACCCTCTAGTGTTTCATAGAGCACGGAGCGGTTCCTCAGATAGTCCCTCAAAATCCGTAAGAGATAGTTCGGCACGTTGAAGGTATTCTCTAGTGTGCCTAGAATATCTTTCCATCTTACGGAATTGAAGGCGTTTCTGACGTCAAGCGTTACGAGGAGCACCACCCGTCGAGTTCGGCGGCTATGTGCCTCTGCTCGTCGAACGGCGTCCACGACCTGCATGACAGCATCAATTGTCGATCTCCCTGCCCTAAAACCAAACTGCCGGGAAGATAAATCACCGGCAGCGCGTATCGCTTCAGCGAGTCTACTTCTGATGAGCTTTTCGAGCACTTTCCCAGCTGTATGAAGCATACACAGTGGGCGATATGAAGACGGCAGTTCGGGATCGCCTTTCCCTTTAGGGATCAGCGCAAGCCTCGCAACTTTCCAACGAGCAGGGAAAATGCCCTCTTTCAGACAAGCGTTGAATGCGCCGAGCAGTAGGTCTAACTGGTGTTGGAATACCAGTTTGTACACCTCTGCTGGAATACCATCGGGTCCTGGCGCCTTCTTGTTTTTCATAGAGAGGACTGCCTGTTCCAACTCTTTTACAGAGAAAAGTGGACAGTCCTCTGCGCTCTCCGCGCCGACGTCACCATCCCATACGGGGTGTGCAGGGAAGAGTGCCCTCACAATGCGGTCCATCTGCTCGGCCTTAAGTGAACAGGGTTTCCGCAGAGCCCCGATTTTTCGGGTTACAAGTTTGTAACCGAGTCCCCACGGATCCCCATTCACCTCGTCGATCAACTCTTGCCAGCAGCGAGCTTTGCTCTTGTTTATTGCGCTGCGGAGTCTCCTTTTGGCTGATTTGTACTCCATCATTGTGATACATGCCTCCTCCCGGGCGCCTTTTATAATATTTTATAATATTAGGTGTTAGTGCTGCAATCCACGTTGTTTTTTCCCTCAATTGCTTAGCTTCTCTTGTCAGATGGTAACCCTTTTGTGTCAAATACTTTCCTTCAATCCTTAGGTAAAAAGGGCCTCTGTTTGAGTCTATTATTTCCTTTATAGATCTCGTTGAAACTAGTCTTCAAACTATTGAATTTTTCGTTAATAGCTTTCTGTCTTTCGAGGCATTGTTCTCCAATCTATCTTTCTAATCTATTAATCGATTCAAACTGTTTTGTTATATTAATTGTGGTCGCTATACTAAACCTCAAACTGAAGGCTTTTATTTGAACTTTTCTAATAGTAATTGTGTGGGTTTTTATGAGGACGTTGTAGTTCATGCTTTCAGATTATGAAAGGTGACTTCCCGTAGATGTTGATTCCACTGATACGTTTACTATGAGATAACATAGCAAGACTGAAATGGTTTTTGTGAAGAATTCTCCCGTGGCGTTAAACTTCGCAATTTTTTTTCCTTTCGAATGAGCTCTTTTTAAGGTTTCGTGTGGGACAAGACCTTATTAGAATCGATTCGATGTCTGTCTGTCACACCCGATTTATTCGGAAACGGCATTTTGTGTTAAGTCTAAGGGAGGCTCCTCGTATATGTGAATAGAGGGTGAGGGTGAATGTGGCCATGTGAGTGTTTAATTAGTATTTTCCGAAACTGGTCCCACATTTGATATCGGATGAAGCGTAGGAGAATGATGGCTCAAAATATGGTCCCCAAAAGGGTAGCAGGTCTCGTTCTCGGAACTTATCCAACCGAAAAATCTGAAAAAAAAGCTACAGTGGTGTATCTAACCAAAATGTAGGCCTCAAAATACAACCGATATCTGAACAAAGTTAATAATAATATATTTGCATATTCTAGAAATTTATCTGGAAAGCCCCCCTTAAGTTCATGATTGGCATAACTTCGGGCAGTTTGAAGAAAACCCAACTATTATTAACAAAGTCATAGAAGGTGAAACTTTTACATTTTATGTGAATTTTGTGCATTCTAAAACGTGTATGACGTCATCGTAACATCAATTCGTCAAAACCACAACAAAGTGAGCTTACATGAATTGTAGGTCGCGGGGAAACATTTCGTTGTAATTTTTTAATTATTTGTATTCAATACCAATTACTCCAGATACATGCATGTGTTTATACCGTATGCATATGTAAATGAAGCTTTGGGGTAGTGCTTTATTCAGATAGATATATTTGTACATCAAACCAGCGATATTCAATATACACACTTCATATGTATATATGTATGCTTTTGTGCACGAAGTAAATCGGAAATATGTGTACGACCAATTCATATACGTGCATATATAAGCATAGTATATGATAATAGGCAGTAAGTGAGTGTGTCCGGATAGCTGACTGGTTAGAGCACAAGGCTGTCGTACGGAAGGTCGCGGTTCAAATCTCGCTGGCGGCAGTGGGATTTGTATCGTGATTTGACATCGGATACCAGTCGACTCAGCTGTGAATGAGTACCTGAATCAAATCAGAGTAATAATCTCGGGCGAGCCTAATATGCTGACTACATTGCCTCCTACAGTGTTCTGTAGTGTACTGTTACGGTCTTGAATGAAGTGCTCTAACACACTTCAAGGCCCTGATCCAATATGGATTTCGAAACTTCGGACGTTCAGTTCGCTCCGGGGTTTCGTAACGGACATACTTTGTGCGGAGAAATTGAGATGCAATGCGCGACAAAAAATTGCCTTCGGGCATATTAATAAGAAAAGTTGAAGTTCGAAATTTAAAAAGAAACAAGTCGGAATACCTGAAGCTCGCGCTTCGGGTATAAAGGTTTTGTGTTCATCTTATGTAAGAGACGCACATTTCTCTGTCCGTATATAGCTACAAATCCAACATAATCCTTCATATTTTTCCAAACTACGAGGCATACGTACATATTAGAGCCATAGATATCACGCTCACCCTAAACAAACAAACTGCCTATTACCTGCTGTACACATATATGCACGTATCTAAATTTATCGTACCCATATTTCCGATTTACGTCTTATATCTATCTGAATTAGGCACTAGCCGCAAAGTTCATTAGCACGCATATATTATATACCTACATATGCACATGTCTGGTTGACAAATAACTAAAAAACTAAAACAAAATAATTGTCTGCGACCCAATTCATAAGAATTCATTTCGGTGTGATATTGACGAATTGATATGTGATGATGACGTCATGCGGGTTGTAGAGTGCACGAAATTCACAAAAAATTGTAAAGTTTCACCCCCAATAACTTTGTTAATAATAGTTAGATTTTCTTCAAACTTGACCAAACTGTGCACTATATTCTTCGTTACACTCATGCCAAATTTTGTATTTCTGGGATGAACATAAGGGGGGGTGCCGGGTAAATTTCTAAAATGTGGAAATATACTATTATTAACTTTATTTGTGCAGATATCGGAACCGGATATATTTTGAGGCCTAGATTTCGTAGAGATGCACCACTGTGATTTTTTTCAGATTTTTCGGTTGGATAGGTTCTGAGAACGAGACCTGTTACACTTTTTGTGGGTCATATTTTCAACCCTTACTCCCCTATGTTTCATCTAATATCAAATATTGAACCAGATTCGAAAAGTACTAATTGAGACCTTTCATTTGATACCCTACTTGGCTACATTCTGTGAAAAAAAAATTTGCACCCTCCATTCACATGTACGGAGAGCCCCCCCTTAAACTTAACGCAAGATGGCGCCACTTACTGCATGTAAAGGGATCACCAGATTACATACTCTCACCAATTTTCGTGACAATCGGTCTAGCCGTTTCCGAATAAATCGGGTGTGACAGACAGACAGACAGACAGACAGACAGACAGACGGACAGACAGACACCGTCACCATTCTAATAAGGTTTTGTTTCACACAAAACCTTAAAAAGAAGTGAAATGGAGACAAAACCAAGGAAGTATTACTCCTCTAACAGTTGCACCAATATCAATAAAGGGAAAAATGCTTTATATTTTCAGAGCGAGCCAAGGACGGGCTTGGGGACAGGATGTCCACCACCAGGTCGAAGTTGATACTCTCTGAGGAGCCACGGGCCCTACAGTGTAGATGCAGGGGGACACAAGCCTCCTTGAAAGAATCGCAGAATTGGAGCAGGAGAAGGCCGACACGGTCCAACAATTGGGAAGTGGCACTCATCATCAAGTTGCAGCAGCAGATGGCTGCTCTACAAGCAGTAAACAACATGGCCAGGCAGCGGCAATATCAACAGCAACACCAGCAGCACCAACAGAATCAACAATGGCGCAGCAGCATCAAGAAACCAAGCATGTGCCTGGAAGTGATCATCCAAGAGGAAGGCGACCGCTTCAACTTCGTACAGCGTAAAAAAAAAATCCAGCAATAGACCTAAGGTTAGTGCAAGTAGTGTGAGTGCCCCTCTAATTAACCCACAATCCTCACCCCAAGCAACCACCCCCAAGAAAATTAGGATTCCTCCGATAACTGGGTACAAGCTGAATATACCACAGTTTTTAAAAGTGTTAGAAAGGGTTGAAAGCAACTCTGAAAAACACGAGGGCTGATAGGACCCTCATTTTCGCCGGGACGATTGAAGACCCTAAGAACCAAGTCGCTGATCATTCGCGGTCTCCACAGGGAGACAGATCCAGCGGACATATTGCGGGAGCTCAACGAGGATTATCCGCAATTAAAATTGAAAACCGTGGCCAACTTAGTCACGCGAGCAGACAAGCTTCTGCACAGCCAGAACCTGGCGCTCCCGATGAGGTCACAATCGGGACTATTCATAGCCACTTTCGAGCCCTCCCAAGAGCTCAGTGAAGTACTGAAAATTAAATATATACTTCACCAAAAGATTTCGCTTGAGAAAGTCAAGCCAATTCAAGAAGTGCAGTGCTACAACTGCCAGAATTTCGGCTACATTGCCCCTAACTGTTCGATTGTGTACAGATTCGTGAAGTGCGCAAAAAAACATGTCCGCGGGGAATGCCCCACACCATCGGCCTAGGCGCCGCATTGCTGCAATTGCGGCCAGACCGGACATCCTGCCAACTAGCGCGGATGCCCGGCATACAAAGATATGGTTGCCAGAAGGGAAGCTGGCATCAATACTGCTATACGTATGAATACCAGGTTGATCAAAGCCGATGAGTTGGTATACAACAGGCTCCCCTCATGACATCATGCCGCACATGAAGTTCAGACAGATTTGGGGCAGGAACCTTAACGCAACTTCCATAAATATGGAAAAAAAAGTCAATGCTCAATGCAAAGCATTGCCTGAGTACAATTATCCGGCAAATGGTGGCGCAATTCCGCAATAAAGAATTAACCCATAAACTCGCAGATATTAGGTGCGGGCCAGATATGTTTCAACATATAAATAGGCTAACGGGGAAAAATAAGTCCCGCAATTTCGTTCTTACCAGGGACAGAACCAATCTGCGGAGACGCCAGAAAGGCGCAAATTCTTGCGGAATCATTTGAGTCTCAGCTCAATACCCCTCTGCCTCAAAATAATCCAGGCATAATGTCGATGGTTGAAACAATTATCGTCGACTTCGTCTCTAGGCATTCAAACAAACTTCTCCCAAACGAACTTTTCGGTAAAGTCAACGGATTCGGAACATTTTCTGAGTTTATCGCAACTCACCGTCTAGGGCTCAAACCTAAACGGTAAAAAGTCAGCCGGACCTGACGAAATTCCAAATTACGTCATTAAGCAACTTCCCTGAGTCTCCATGAAATTTTCATTGGCAGTATTTAATAACTGCATAAATATTGGCTACTTTCCCACCACCTGGAAAGTGAAACTTCTTCGAGAATTCGTTCTCAACTTGGTGGAACGGTTGTTCGAAAAAACGGAGGATCACCCAAATCCACTAATCCGACAACTCTACCAACACGGTAGCACCTTCCCATTGGCCAACTTCCTAAGGCCCTGCCAAATAGTGAGTGAATTCCTTAAATCCACTATCCTTTGCCCCTATGATTCCCCTTACCTGGCAGGGGTACATCGAGGATAAGCACAAGAAAGAAAGAAATGTAATGTGCTATTGTAAATAGTAGTCTTAAGTATTTATTGTTAGATTAAGTTTATATTTAGTTTAGTTTTTAAGTTAATCATAATTAGTAAGTAAGTGATACCTTCTAATACCTTAGTGCAGGCGCAGTTTGCAAATAACTTAGATAAGTAAAATAATTATTAAAATCGATGTATTGTAATAATACAATTAATGTAGTTATACAGAAGGTCGGGTAGGCCAAACAATTGCAGTAGCCACCCATTGCAATTAAGTTAGTTAAGCTAAATATTTTAAGCTAGAACTTAAGTAATAATGTATTAGAGTAAGTCACTATTGAAAATAAAAAACTTGAAACTTTAGACGTTGAATCCATTTTACTCATCGACTCTACATCTGCCATTGGAGTTTCATCATTGCTTGTTGCTTTGAGTGATAATATCGTGCTTTCTTTTGGCAACAGTGGTACAAGTTGATGAACCCCTCTTCGGACGTTATCACTTGAAGAAATTTTTAAAGTTACTTGTCCCACCACCCCTTTTGCATCCGGAAATGTTCTGCTTACTCTAGATGTTTTCCATTCTGGCGGTGGAGAGTTGTTATCTTTGACTATAACCAAATCATTTATTTTGATGGGTTGACCGGGACCTTTTCATTTGTATCTAGTTTGTAAGTCAAATAGTCTGTTTGGAACATTTTTCAAAATTGTTTTGAAGCTCTTGTGTGTATAACCCGCGGTTGGTGGCCAGAAGATTTTCGTCTTCGATCTTGTCCGATCGGAGGGGAAATGGCACCCCTTTGCAAAACACAGAGGGCGGGCGTAAGAATGTCGATGTTATCTACACAATTTTATACTGGATAAAGTGGGCGACTATTAAGAACTGCTTCCCAATAGTTTAAATTTGCAGTTGTCGGTAAACGTTTTAAGAACTGTTTAGACTCTTCGTAGCTGTCTCAAAAAGCCATCCGAAATAACTAGCTCTAAGTGGGTTATGTAGCCAGATAAATCCCATCTGAGCTAGTTTATTTTCGCATTACGCTGCAAGATTATGCCAAGCTTCCTTCAGAACTTTTAATGCTCCTACTAAATTTGTGCCGTTACAAGATCTCATTCGGGAGGGATGACATCTACGGCTTATAAACCGACTAAATGCAGCTAGGTGCGTATTGGTGCTGAGATCGGAACAGAATTCGAGATGAACCATTTTCGTTGCCATGCAGACAATAATTACAATGTAAACTTTCGTAACTTTGGCAAACTTCAACGAGCTGGATTTAATCTGGAATGACCACATAGATCAGTTCCGACGTTATCGAAAACACGTACACAGTACGTTTCGCACAAAACCTCTGGCAAGCGATACAACTTTAAATTAATTTTTTTTAACCTGTCGTGATAATGCAGGAACGTGGAATTGCTTCCTTATAACTACGATTGTCAACGCGTTTCTACAATGCTAGTATCTTTGATGTATATTCCTAATGATAAGATCGACTAAGTGGAATTTACCAAGAGCTATCGGAAATTTTTTGTCGTGTGGTAAGTCCGAATTTTTTTTAGCCTTCCTCCAATACGAAGGATGTCGGTTTTTTCCTCTAAAAAAGGACTTAAAGGCTACATCCAATGTCGCAGCTGGAATCGCCGCCTTGACTCGGCTAATGGCGAATGTCGGGGGCCCTATATTAACTAGGAGACGTCTTCTCATGGGAACAACGCAGTCGGTTCTTCTCAATGGTGCGGAGGTATGGGCTGATGCCCTTGACAAAGAGGTGCATCGTAAACGCCTTGCTCAAGTGCAGAGGCGGGGAGCTTTGCGAATGGTGTCTGCTTATCGCACCGTCTCCGAACCGGCTGTGAACCCCCTTGCCCTCCTTGCCAAGGAGCGCAGAGCTATCTACCGCCGTAAGGACGAAAACTTAAGAGAGGTGGTTTCCCGTGAAGAACGTCAACGCACCCTTACCAAGTGGCAACTTTCTTGGCAACATGAGCCAAGGAGCAGATGGACTACACGGCTCATTGACAAATTAGACTCGTGGTTGAACAGAACGCACGGTGAGATTGATTACTTTCTTACCCAACTTCTAAGTGGGTATGGAGGTTTTGATTCTTACCTGCACAGGATTGGGAAGGCGCGATCTCCTGATTGTGTGTTCTGCAAATGGAGTGGCAGACGACGCTGAATACACCTTTTTCTCTTGCGAGAGGTGGGACGGCCTCCGCCAGCAGCTTTATGCAGACACAGGGAGCTATCTCCAGACAATACTGTCAGAGAGATGCTGAAGAGCGCTGACAAGCTGGAATCGTATTGCACATTATTTTCGGGCTCTTCTTATTGCGAAGAAGATTGAACTCGACCGGCGGAGGGATCGGACGGTAAGGGGTTCCCTAAACTAACAACTCCCTTCCTCCCCTCCCCTCCCGTTGGTGAAAGGAATTCCCTGACTTGAAGGCTCCCAAAGCCGGGAGAGCGGGAGGGCTAGCCCGAAGTAATGTGTCAAACAGTTCCAGGGTAGTTCTCTGATGACAGGGAGGTGTTTAGTTGGTAGTCCCGCCAGCGTACTGTTGCGGGAGTTCAACACTCTGTGCGTAAAAGCATTCACCTACCCTACTCCAAAAAAAAAAAAAAATCGCCAACTGGTTTGTTATTACGAATAGTTTCTATTTCTTTAAAGAAGGGCTCTTTTTGTTGTCATCTGATGATTGCTAGCTCCGCTTGTTTCACTTCCCATATGGACAATGGACCTCTAAGTTTATTTTTCCAGCACTATACTATTAGTCAATCTTTTGAAAGCTGAAAATCCTTTTATAAAATCGTCTGAAGTTGAGTCATCTTCCGTTGCAGTCACCACGACCGCATGAGAAAAGTGTTTCTATTTCTAATGATTCGAAGGGAGTTTTCGGCATATCTTCTTGGCGAAGAAACGATGGCCCATTAAACCACAAGTGATGATCTAACAATGCTTCCGGTGGCATTCTTCTGGATGCGCAGTCCGCAGGGTTATCTTCTGATCTAATCTGGTGTAGATTTCCTGGTGTGAGAAATTTTCGAATTTTCATTATTCTTCGCTTTACCGATTTATTTTCGATACCTTTTCGGTTCCGAATCCAACCAAGTGCTATTTCTGAATCAGTGTATGCTGTGCAGGTTACCGAAATATCCCCCAAGCTTTGCTTTACGTTTGTAAAAAAGTTCGGTAAATAAAAGAATGCTTCAAGCTCCAGTTTGGGAACAGTACACTCTTTCGATTCTTCGTTTATTTTTTTTTTTGAGTGGGGCATCGTGACCTTTGGCAGCGATTTGACGGAGTACGTAACTCTTTGAAGTAGCAACTCTGATATAAATAACGGCAGCATATCTGAATCCTGAGGCATCGCTAAAGCCAATAATTTCTGCTTTTCCAGTAGTATTATCATTTCGGGATACGTATTTCCTTAAGTTTATCAATCATTACAGTTGTTTTTTTAATCCATCACCGACTTCTTTGCCCCAGTCATATCCTTTAGTCTAGAGGTCTTGGATCCCCATTCGTAATTTCATTATTATTGAGAGGATCCAACCGATAGGATTATAGATCCCAACGCTCAGGCTTAATAACTGCCGCTCGCTGAACTCAAGATTGACATTCTGCTTGAATATTGAAAGCAGTCATCTGTTGGACTGTAATGTAGTCCCAATAATTTGATATCGTTTTCAGCCTTTTGAACGTCTATATAAGTTACTATTTGCTTTTCTTCATTCACTTGAAAGGCATTCTTCCTTTATGAATAATTGAAGAAATTTAATCTATTAGTCCTTGGGCTTTCGAGATAGAATGAGCACCGTTCAAAAGATATCCATAGAAAAGCAGTTTAAAATTATCCATTGCGTTGCTTCATTGCAAACACCAATACTTGTAGGAGTATACTTAAATATGGGATGTAATATACATCTCCACTCCGATCATGGTGACTTTGCCTTCTTCCTGCTTCAATTTTATATATTCTAGCATGAAGTCATGTGACATCTTTTTTAGTATGGGATTTTTTAGCCATTTTTTCTCCCGAGCGAGAAAAGTTCGAACGGCTTTTCTGTAAGAATTTCCCTTCTTCCGTCTTCCTTTCGATAATGTTTTTCTCTATATATCTTTTTGTAACTCTCTTCTAAAATATCATCTTGATATTTTGTGATAGGAATATCCCAGAATTCTAGCAGTCGTTGTTCAATTTCGGATAATGCATCATACGAGGAGCTAAACTTTGAATTATTGCTTCCAGTTGGCTCGGAAACTATGTGGTTTAGAGTAAGTAATTATCTCTACTCCCTCTAAGGAAAGTAATGGGGGAAGCTTCGAACCTAGCAGAATCGGTACTGTCCCTCAAAATTTGGATCTGCTAGTTGTTTATCTTTTAATTTGGTTTTATGTTTTGATGGTAACTGCGGAAGACGACCTCCCTTCGTAATTTTAACTACTAAAGCTTTAGTTTTGACCGATTTTCGGATATATAGCTGCTTTGGCTTCCTTCATCTATTATCGAACGGGGATTTGTCGATTTTTCGCCACGACTTTGGCTACTGCTGCAAGTAATATAGTTTCAGAACAAGACATTGCTGTGGCGTTTTCACAAACATGGGCGGCCTCACTGGCAGGGTTTTGAGTTTGTTTCGATGGTTGCATGATAGTAATATGTTCTCTGAGACATATTTCGCATTTTAGAGTTTCTCGTTTTTTACAAGGATTTTTATAATCAAATTGGTATGCGACACAACATATACAGACTTTGAATTTTCCCAGTAAAGATTCTTTGTCGGTACTGTTTAGCAATTTTGTGCATCTGACAGTATAATGATTTTTATCACAAATAAAACACTTTAGTTGTCCAAATTTTCCAATTTGTCCCCTTTTTTCGTTTCCTGCAGTAGATTTTGTCTTCGAATATTCACTCTCAGGTTCGCATGAGGAATCTGCCTGCGCCATAAAAGCATGTTCGTCCTGTTTGGCAACATCAACTTTCTTAGCGTACGCTTTTCCTTCTAAATTGCTAAGCGCGTTATTATTAACAATTGTGCTCATTACTATATAGGCTTTCTAAGAATCAATCAATATCGTCAATGATAGGTGGTGTTCTCAAGTCCATCCTTTTGATTATAACAAATAAAATAAAAGGGACACCCACGGACGCGTCATATGATCGCATTGTGCTAAGAGCTTTCCTCAAGGTTCTGGGATCGTCTTGAGAAATTTGGGGAAGACCGATTATAGTTAGTTGTAGCATCACTAGCCACTCCGCTTCCCCTATATCTGACCCAAAAGATTTGGAATGTAGCATACTGATGGATATCTCTGTCAAATTTAGGAATTTCTGGAGGACACGGGCGAGGTCGATAAAACTGATTCCAATACGGAACTGAAATAGTTTGATTAGGGTGAGCATTTC
The DNA here is from genome assembly GCF_905115235.1 of Hermetia illucens. NCBI lineage: Eukaryota > Metazoa > Arthropoda > Insecta > Diptera > Stratiomyidae > Hermetia > Hermetia illucens. The sequence goes on along the minus strand of NC_051853.1, from coordinate 106,112,436 downwards.
TTGATGGTTCGGAGCGATTTGGTCCGATGGGATGAGCTGCTGCACGCTTTCCGAAACTGCACTGTCATAGTCTTTTTAAGGTTTTGTGTGAAACAAAACCTTATTAGAATCGAGACGGTGTCTGTCTGTCCGTCTGTCTGTCTGTCTGTCTGTCTGTCACACCCGATTTATTCGGAAACGACTAGACCGATTGTCACGAAAATTGGTGAGAGTATGTAATCTGGTGATCCCTTTACATGCAGTAAGTGGCGCCATCTTGTGTTAAGTTTAAGGGGGGGCTCCCCATACATGTGAATGGAGGGTGCAAATTTTTTTTTCACAGAATGTAGCCATGTAGGGTATCAAATGAAAGGCCTCAATTAGTACTTTTCGAAACTGGTTCAATATTTGATATTAGATGAAACATAGGGGAGTGAGGGGTCAAAATATGGCCCCCAAAAAGTGTAACAGGTCTCGTTCTCAGAACCTATCCAACCGAAAAATCTGAAAAAAATCACAGTGGTGCATCTCTACGAAATCTAGGCCTCAAAATATATCCGGTTCCGATATCTGCACAAATAAAGTTAATAATAGTATATTTCCACATTTTAGAAATTTACCCGGCAACCCCCCCTATGCTCATCCCAGAAGTACAGAATTTGGCATGTGTGTAATGAAGAACATAATGCATAGTTTGGTCAAGTTTGAAGAAAATCCAACTATTATTAACAAAGTTATAGGGGGTGAAACTTTACAATTTTTTGTGAATTTCGTGCACTCTACAACCTGCCTGACGTCATCATCACATATCAATTCCTCAATACCACAAAGGAATGAGTTCTTTATGAATTGGGTCCCAGAGAATTATTTTGTTTTAGTTTTTTAGTTATTTGTCAGCCAGACATGTGTGTATTTAGGTATATAATATATGCGTGCTAATGAACTTTGCGGGTAGTGCCTAATTCAAATAGATATAAGAAGTAAATCGGAAATATGGGTACGATCAATTTATATACGTGCATATATGTGTACAGTATTCGGTAATAGGCAGTTTGTTTGTTTAGGGTGAGCGTGATATCTATGGCTGTAATATGTACGTATGTCTCGTAGTTTGGAAAAATATGAAGGATTATGTTGGATTTGTAGCTATATACGGATAGAAAAATGTGCGTTGAAATTTCTTAGATAAGATGAACACAAAAACTTTATACCCGAAGCGCGAGCTTCCGGTATTCCGACTTGTTTATGTTATGTTGTTATTCCCCGATGTACTCGCTCAATAAATTCACGTGCACGGCTAAATACATCGACAATGATTCCGAATTTCCGATCGATGTAATACGGAACATCTCGCGGTATACCTGCTGCCACAAAGATTTGGTGGTCTCTTTGGCATTGTTCATAAAGGACTTTAATATTTTCCCACCCTTCGAAAAATTTTTCTACCGTACGCTTTTTGTTTCGGAGCTTACATCACGATTCTCGAATATCTTCCATTTCAAAGGTACGAGATTGTTGCTGGTCAATTTTATTTTGTGTGCTCCTTGGAAGCTCCATAGCTTCGCAGATAGTATATAAAAGCAGAAAAAAGTGAATAAAATCTTCCAAACTAATCAATTTCCGATTTTTAATAACGCTGGTGAAAAATTTAGTCATAAATCACTAGCATTAGTTTCTATCAAACACCACACAAAACACAAGTGAACGTTAAAAATTGGTACCGCATTATTGCACGCGAAAGACTCATTACCCATAATCAAAATATATGAAACCTAATAAAGTTCATTTACCGTGCTAATACCTAGATTTGCAAATAAAATAGTTATCTAGATTAGATTTGAAATTTATTATAACAAATTTAGATCCCAAGGGCAGAATTGAATTTATGCAATTCAATGTCCACTAGGTAACTTTACAAATATATAATACATCTACAAGATGTTCTCCTACCTATTACATACAAAATTTCTGCCTAAGAGTTCCGGAATTTATACCCATTGTACATAAATTGCTTTCATACAATACACATAGCACGTGGACCACGCTTACGCACCATCGGTCACGATTCGCTGATATGCTCTTCAATTCCCATTAGGATTTCCCGAGAACCCTACAATGCTCCCCTACTATTTTGTGCAAAGTGCTCCTGCAGCGACTAATTCGTCAGTTATCTTGTCCCTCCTCCTTAATATGTGACCCATCCAATACCATTTCCGCCTTGTGATCAACTCGTCCACGAGTAACTAGTCTGGGCGCCGATCAAGTTCTTCTGCCCATTAATCCAGATTGGAAGAGTGGGATGAACCGTTAGATTGGGAAATTTAGTTTTGTTAGTGTTTACCTGCGATCGGACTGTATTTGTCTTACCTCAGTCTAACACGTGGCATTTTGCGCCGTCATATTTTGCTCTGATAATAGCGTAGAGCATGCTAGATACACTTCCAGTTGATGTCGTTGAAGCTCTTTTCGAAATCAATGAAGAGAAAGTAAAGTGAAGATGGAAACTACGTGCTGTTCCAAAGTAATCCGTAGAGTGTTTGATGTGGTGATTATAGGAGGGTCCAGAGTGGAAATCAGCCTGTTTTCTGCCGATAAATTTTTCGAAAAGTTTTTTTTTTTTTGGTCTACCTATTATCTTTTTTGACAGTAGAGAGTACGTAGATACCCCCGATTGTCGCAACTAAGGGCAGTCTATAAGAATCTTAACAATCATCCCCTTCTTTCACTGTTTGGGCAGAAACTACGAGTAGTGATGAATAGTTTTGCAGATAGACCGTCAAGCTCAGTGATTTTACTGCGTTTGAGTTCATTAATGGTCGATTTCTCTCCTGTTTAGAGGAGCGGCCCATGTTCGCATGTTACGATGACTAGCCATTTCATCACCGGATGTGATATAGTTAATAACCATGGTGAAGTGTTCTTTCCACATGCTCAGCTGCTCTTCATCGTCACTTTAAAGCTGAAGGGCATTTCAGGTATCCGCGTGCATTGACATGTAGGTTTGTTTGACGCGGTATACCCCTCCAAGGGGTGCACGGCAACCATATAATAGGTTGCGGGAAAAATAATGTCGTATTTTGTCAATAGATGACAACACTTAAACACTTGTGTTGTATTTATCACATCAAGTTATAGCGCGTCTAAAATGGAGTCCTCCAAGCAAGAAATTCGTCATATTTTACGTTTTTACTACCTGAGAGGTAAAAATGCAACGAAAAATTTGTGAAGATTATGGGTCCGATATTGTAACGATTCGCACAGCACAGCGTTGGTACGATCGGATGGTGTAATGGATGTCGAAGATACACTCCGTACTAGTAGGCCAATCGTAGAAACCGATAAAATTGTTGAAATCATCCAAGTAAACCGGCATGTGAGCATTCGCTCGATTGGCCAGGAATTGGGTAAGGACCATATGTAAAACCGTTTGGAACCAGTGGATTCCAAAAAAAGCTGGATGTTTGTGTGCCACACGAGCTGACGGAAAAAAAATCTCTTGGACCGAATCAACGCCTGCGATGCACTGCCGAAGCGGAACGAATTCGATCCATTTTTGAAGCGGATGGTGGCTGGTGATGAAAAGTGGATCACGTACGAAAATCTTAATCGAAAAAGATCGTGGTCGAAGCGCGGCGAGCCGGCGCAAACCATCGCCAAGCACGGATTGACGGCCAGGAAGGTTTTGCTGTGTGTTTGGTGGGATTGGAAGGGAGTCATCCAATATGAGCTGCTCAACTAGGCAGCCGATTGACCTGAAGCGGCCAGGATTGGCCAGTCGGAATGGTGTTCTGTTCCACCAGGACAACGCTTGTCCTCACACATCTTTGATGACCCGGGAAAAGCTACGGGAGCACGGATGGGATGTCCACCGTATAGTCCGGACCTGGCACCAAGTGATTACCATCTCTTCCGGTCCATGCAAAACGCTCTTGGTGCTACTAAGTTGGCCTCAAAAGAGGCTTGCGAAAACTGGCTGAGTTTTTTGCAAATAAGGAGGGGGGTTTTATAAGAGGGGGATAATGGAGTTACCTTCTAAATGGCAACAAGTATGCGAACAAAACGGCGCATATTTGACTTAAATCGGATAATTCTAAGTATGTTGAATAAAGCGTTAAAATTCGATCAGAAATACGACATTACTTTTTCCCCAACCCAATATATAATTCTAGTGCAGGTGTTAAAAGGAAAGCAGCATGCAAATACCAAACAGTTGTTGAAAAAAAGTCAAGCGACGACGGCTTTACGGTTTCTTATCAGGGCAGAGGCAAATCGTCAGACGCTGCCTCACCTCTGCCCTGGAAGCAGCGTGACCGTAACGGCTCGCAGATGTTGAATGCTCCTTTATATAATTCGTAGAACACGACATGCCTACGAATTATATTGAACGCAAATCCGCCTTATTGACCAGAGCTTGGCCAGAGCTGAAATATTCGTTTTGAGAATGATGGGGTCCTAAGTCCGCATCAACTTAATGCTGGACCCCTCAAAACGAATATTTCAGCTCTGGCCAAGCTCTGGTGAATAAGGCGGATTTGCGCTCAATATAATTCGTAGGCATGTCGTGTTCTACGAATTATATAAAGGAGCATTCAACATCTGCGAGCCGCCACGGTCAAGCTGCTCCCAGGGCAGAGGTGAGGCAGCGTCTGACGATTTGCCTCTGCCCTAGTAAGAAACCGTAAAGCCGTTGTCGCTTGACTTTTTTTAAAAGTTTGGGTGCAAGCCCTAAGCGAGTTTACGTTTGTCGAGCTGTAACAGCTGAATTTGGTTGGATAGATTTTGTGCTATGGTGGCAGCCGATGTATTTTGAGGGCTAGATTTTCTAGAGATACACCACTGATTTTTTTCAGATTTTTCGGTTGGATAGGTTCTGAGAACGTGACCTGTTGCACTTTTTGATGGTCATATTTTGAGCTTTCACTCTCCTACGTTTCACCCGATATCAAATATGGGGTTTCGAAAAGTACTAATTGAACTCTTTCGTTTGATATCCCGCATGGCCACATTTCATGAAAAAAAATTTTGCACGTTCCATTCACATGTATGGGGTCGCCACTTACTATATGAAAAGGGAATAACAGACCACATGCTCTCATCAATTTTCGTGACAATCGGTTTAGCCATTTCCGAATAAATCGGGTGTGACAGACGGAAAGACAGACATCGACTCGATTCTAATAAGGTTTTGTTTCACACAAAACCTTAAAAATGTGCAAAGTGACGTAAACCAGTTAGTGCAGCAGAATTATTTTTCTAAAGAAAGGTATTGTGCAGTGTTGGGTATACAGTGTATGTCAATATTGTTGAGATACTGTATATTAAAGTACAAAATTACTAGTGATTGTTTTATATCGTTTCCGTTAGCCCATAGAGCACGTCCGGCATCCACAGAGGACGGGGTTGCGGAAAGTGACATCCGCCAAGAGATCAAATATAATATTCCCTGGGGAGTTGTCGTCAGAGGAGAAGGGGATCACGTGTCTCCCAGAAATGGATGCTCATCCCGACTTAGAATAGGAGTTAGAGGAGCTTATATGTGAAAATGGGGCCATAGCACAAACTGGAGTGCCAACAGCTAAAAAAAAGTTAAGATCCCTGCCATTACTGAATACGGTTTGCATGTACCTTCCTTCTTGAGATTGCTAAATGCTAAGGGACTAAAAGCGTCCCTTAAAAACACGAGGGCGGATAAGACCCTCATATGCAAGAAGACGGCGGAAGATCACGCCAAGGTCTTCGCGCTGTTGAAAGGCCTTAGTGCCACAACCCGGAACCCCCCTTCCCTTCACATTTAGTCGCTCATCATCCGCGGAACTCCGCCGACATTTTTGAACAATTAATAGCCGACCATCCCGAATTCCAAGTGAAAATGGTTGCGAGTCTCATCGCGCGCAGAAACAATGCTGTGCACAGTGAAACTCTAACCTTTCCGATGAAATCTCGATCGGGATTATTCATTGCAATTTTCGGATCCTCTCAATAGTTCAGCGAGATGATGAAGGTAAAATACCTCGTTCACCAAAAGGTGGGAAAGGTTAAAAGTTTTGAGAGATGCAGTGTTTTAATTGGCAAAGTTTCGGGCACTTTGCCCAAAATTGTATAATTGTGCACAGGTGTGTTAAGTGCACAAAAACCAATCTTCGCGAAGAATGCGCAAGACCGTCAGCCGAAGCGCCTCTTTGCTGCAACTGCGACCAAGCTGTGTCACTCAGCGAGCTATCGCGGGTGTCCAGCTTACAAAGAAATGCTAGCTAGGAAGGAAGATGCCAAATTGAGAAAAGCTAATGAAAGCTTCCGAGCCTAGCACGCAGTGACGCAGCTGTCCCAAAGCTTGGCTACTTCTCGCGTATCATACGCACAAGCTGCCAAAAACTCATTACCAAGAGTGGCAGCACAACCTGCTCCCATCTCCGCATTAAACGCCTTCTGCGAATTGGTACAATCCCTTGCGTCGCCCTCCACCAACGAGCAGCGGCAATTAGTAGTAGGCATAACGTGCAATTCACCGGGTATAATATTACCCGGAATGACAACACCACTGGCGCTGCCGTTTTAGTCAAAAAAACTATCAATTTGAGGGAGTCGCTATAGAAACCCTACTGAACTCTTCCGCCGTAGCGGTAATAATAAAAACCACTGATGGCAGGCGGATTTCGGTAGTTTTCGGTTACATTAAATGCAATTCTCTAACTGAGCAACTGGGATAAGACCTAAAGATCTTGGATAATCTCCAGTTAAAATCCAAGTACCCCATTTTCCGTGGCGACTTTAAAATCGGGAAACCCTGGTTAAATGGATTCAAGATCCTTATTATTCTGTTAAGGGAAAGTCGCACCGCGTCCTTGAAGAACTATTGTGCCCCTTTTATTGGTTATAGTGTACCTATTGATCATAGTATCTCAAGCAGGACTGTAACCGTTAAGAACTTTAGTATGTTCCCCACTTCCAGATGTTTCAGCTTTGCATCTGGTATTAAGTGTCCTCCCAGATGCCTCGACCTACTTTGCACAAGTGCTGGACACTGTCCCAGGACGTGCATAGAGGTTTCGTCCTCCTCCTCACAAAACCTGCAGGCAGTGTCCGTAGATATCCCTAGCTTCCCTAGGTGATAGTTCAGCCGATAATGACCAGTGAGAATTCCCATTATGATTCGGAGGTTCTTTTTGGTGACGTTTAAGCAATCCTTTGTGCGTATGGGTTCGTATCCCCCAATAAGCACTCTGGACTGCTCCATCCCTGGTAGGCCCGCCCAATATAGTTCCCTCAACCGTTTCTCTTCGTTTCTTAGATTCATAGCCATGAAACCGTTTTCGATCCCACAGAAGGGTTCTGGCCCGTGTAAAAGCATCCCTGCTCCCTTCTTGGCTAGTTCATTTGCTGCCTCGTTGCCTTCCAACCCAGCATGGCCTGGAATCCAAAGTATCCAGACCTTGTTGAACGAGCCGAGTGTATTCAGTCTCTCAAGGCATTCCCATACCAGTTTAGAGTTCACCTGGTTGGACCTAAGTGCCTTGATAGCTGCTTGGCTATCGGTGAGAATAGCTATGCTCTGTCCCCTGTAGTTCCTTTGCAGATTAAAGGAGGCACATTTGTCTATGGCGTAAATTTCCGCCTGGAATATGCTAGTGTACCTGCCCATTGGCTCCAAGTACATTTTCCTTGGACCAATGGCACCGGCACCCGCTCCCTCTGCTGTGAGGGATCCGTCAGTGTACCAAGTAATCAGTTGCTGGTTTAAGCCGTATGTTGCAGCCACGCTCTCCCAGTTTGCCTTGTTACTCCAACGTGTTTCAAATTTCTTATCGAAGTGAAACCTCGTTGTCATGTTGTCCCTCGGTATCAGTACTTCGGGATATCGCCTAGAAAGGATATCAATGTTCCTTCGATTTAGGCAGCTCCCCGCCTCACTCATACTATCGGCCATCCTGAATATTGATCTCCTTGTCTGCATCCGTATGTGCAGATGGAGAGGGGTTAATCCCAGAAGGACCTCCAGGGATGCCGTTGGGCATGTCCTCATTGCCCCACTAATACACATGCAAGCCAGCCTTTGGAGCTTATGTAATTCCCTGGCTTGTGTGCTGAGTTGGGTTCTTTCTGCCCAGATTACCGCTCCATAGGTAATCATTGGCCTTACTATTGCAGTATATATCCAAAGTAGTATCTTCGGGCTGCAACCCCATTTTTTTCCTGCTATGGATCTGCAAGTCCTCAGAGCCCTCGTGGCTTTCCGACATGTGTCTTCCAGAGTAATTTTTGGTCTAGCGTGATTCCCAAATATTTGACCTCTGTTTCTCGTTTCACCTCCATATCATGTAATGTTATGGGTTTCAGGTGATCCAACTTACACCTCCTAGTGAATGGTACTATGGTGGTTTTGGTTGGGTTGATCTGCAGTCCCACCTGTCTGCACCAAGCACTAGTAACCCTTAATCCAGTTTGGATTCTATCACATAGGGTATCTTCATATTTGCCCCTACAGATGAAAACAATGTCGTCCGCGTAGCCCTGGACTTGTATTTCAGTATTAGTTAACACGTCCAGGAGTTCATCCACTACCATACCCCACATCAGCGGCGATAGTACTCCACCCTGTGGACAGCCTTGAGTGGTGTTCATGATAATAGAATTTGTACCTGTTTGTACCTCTATTTTTCTGCTTTCTAGCATTTTGCCCATCCAGAGTGTCAGGGTGTTTCCCACTCCTTTGCGGCTCATGGCATCCTGTACCTCTGTGTGCGATGTGTTGTCGAATGCTCCTTCGATATCCAAAAACGCGCACAGTGCAATTTCTTTTGTTTCTATGGCGTCCCGTAGTACCTCTGTCAGCTGATACAGAGCAGTTTCAGTTGACCGTCCTGCCCAGTAAGCGTGTTGACAGTGACGTAGGGGATTACGCTTTAGAACGTTAGTTCTAATATAGTTGTCTAGGGCCTTCTCCACCGTTTTGAGTACGAACGATGTTAGGCAGATTGGTCTGAAAAATTTAGGGTGAAAAGCATCCTTTTTACTCGCTTTCGGAATAAAGACCACTTTTGCCCGTCTCCATGCCCTTGGTATGTAACCCAGTGCTATGCTCCCCCTTACCACCCTCAGAAGAGACTCTAAGATAATTCCTAGGCCTCTCTGGATAAGTGCTGGGAAAATGCCGTCTACTCCGGGAGATTTCATTGGTTTAAAAGTTCCCACTGCCCATCTTAGCCTAACTTCTGAGCATACCTCTTTTGCTAGTTTCCAGCTCTCTTTTCTTCCCCTTTTATTCGTTGCTGGGGTATCAGGCAGATTGTTGTCGCCTGCCGCCGAGGAATAGGACCCGGGAAATGAGTTCTGAGAAGCAGGTGTAGCCTGTCCTCCTCATTCTCGGTGAATGTCCCATTTTCCTTTTTCAAGCAGACAGAGGATATTCCCCCGTCTTTGGCTACAGCCTTGTACAGCCTGGTTGCTTCTGTGATCTGTTCAATCCCTTCACAGAATTCCCTAAAGCTGTTCCGTTTCGCTTCCCTGATCGCATTGCTATACGCAGTCAGTGCATTTTTATACCTCCGCCAGTCCCCGGTTTGTTTTGCCCGGTTAAAGAGTTTTCGTACCTCTGTTCTCATTCTAGCTAGGTTCTTGTTCCACCATGGTACATCCCTTGATGACTTGACTGTCTAGGACAGCTGGCCTCATATGCGTCAATGACGATTGTGTTGAGGTTTTCCACCACCGTTGCTAATTCCAGTTCGCTCCTGATGTCACCGCCCCCTTGAAGGTGGGCAATGTTGTTGCTCAGGTGCGTTGTGTAGGATTCCCAATCCGTTCTCTTGGGATTCCTTATTATTCATTTTATTTTGGAGTTACCCTCAATGTCGAATCTGATTATCCTGTGATCAGACATTGAGGGTACATCCGACACCCTCCAGTTCCTGACCATCCCGTTCATTAGGGTATTTCCTAGAGTTGTATCTAGTACCTCTTGTCTGGTGCTGGTCACAAATGTTGGAGTGTTCCCTAGGTTGTATATTTCTAACTTATTGCTAAGAATAAATTCGAGAAGGTACTCACCTCTACGATTGGTGTCGCTGCTTCCCCAGACTTCGTGGTGGGCGTTGGCATCGCAGCCGAGAAGAAGTGGTGGCTTTGCGACTTGTTCCGGTGGATCCCGGCTCTCGTCTCCTGGGAAGTATCCCGATGCTACAACTGCCTCTCGAGTGCTCCTCCCGGCTTCCAATGAGACTTGGATAGCCACAAGGTCCCCGGTTAAGAACTCTGAAAGACATATGTATTTTAAATTACGTTTGAGAATTATGCAAGCTCTTGGTTTTTCACAAGAGGAGTCCCAAATTACCTACATGTCTCCTCCTTGCAGACCGCGAATCTGCCCGCGGTACACCCAGGGCTCCTGAGCCAGCACTATTCCAATATTCTCCATGGAATTTGCACTGCAGATGCAGCTCTCGCATGGTGGAGGTTTATCTGGGCTATCCTGGTGCTGGCCATTGGCTCCGTTATTGTTTGGAGCTCTTCTCCACTGTCGGAGTGTCACCCTCCTCCTCCGACATGGCGCTTTCCTGCGCGTCGCTGTCCACCCCGAGCCCTAGAAGTCCTAGGGTCTAGGTCGTCCAGCTTCTGCTCTTCACTGGGCAGCAAGTCTATTTCCCTGGTTGATCCAGTTCTTTCCACCTCTATGGCTTTCGTGACTTCTTCAGGGACCTCGGTAAGTTTTTCACCCAATGCCTCCTCCGAGGTCTCTTTCCTTGGCTTTTCCTTGTGCACATGCACGGGTATGTTGCCAAATCGGTAGTTGATATGACAACTCCGACGTTTAATTGCCTCTAGGGATCGGTCATCTACCCCGATCGTGAGGAGTTTATCCTTGCCCTCTACCTTGCTTCTGAAGACTCTCCATAGTCGAGTATGGAGATCTTCATTCTGAGCAATTAGGAGTCCCATAAGGTCTTCTGTTTCTATTGCGGCGGCCTTTGGCAGAAAAACTGTCACCATGTGGGCTCCTGGTATATCATCTCCAGCACATGTTGACAGTTCTACCCCTTCCCAGCCTGGCAATCTAGGAATTATGGTTCTAACCCATTCTGCGGTGCCTTCCGTCGCGCAGTCCACCAGTATAAGGCCTGGTCGAAAGCGTATCCCGGTGAACACCAGTTTCGACGTCCAACCCTTGATCATCTGCTTGACAAGTTCCTCAATGGTTTCCTGTTCCTCCCGAGTGAGTATTTGCTCGGGAAACCTTTTTGGCAGTATGGCCAGTCGAATGCCCTTGACCGCACTAGCATAGCTAATGCCGGGCTTCCTGGATCCTGCCTTCACTCGTAACCTGCCTGGGTTTTCTCCTCCCGTGGGTTCAGGTCTGGGTTTTTTGGGAGCATTCCCTTCATGTGGGCTGATCTCTGCTGCTCCCCGCTTTCTCGGCTCCGGTAGAGATGGCTTAGGTCTGTCCTGAGCCTTCTTAAGGGCCTCTTCTGGTTTCAGGCCCTCCTTCAGATAGCGCAGGTACCATTTAACCCCGGCGCCACTGAGACCTGTCTCCTTCCTGACGTCTGTTATATTTATCTCAGACGTACTTTTGCTGGTCCCTGCTCTTTGAGCAGTGGTGTTCGTTGGCTGTAGTCCACGCAGTATACCAATGCTCACCTTGGATCCACTGCTTGACGTCCCAACTTCTCCCTTCTTGGGTGTAGTCACCTGGCTTTCAGTAATTCGGAGACGTGCCTCCGCCTGATTAACCAGTTTTGGTGCGGTACGGGGCCCCGCTTTTTTGGTTTTTGTTTTCTTTTCTAGTTTTGTACTCATTTGATTCCCACGAGTGTGGGGGTTAAAAGGTCCGCCTTGCCATAGCCCTCCGTAGCACGATAAGGTCTAACTTACTCACTGAGGTGACCAGGTATCAGTGAGGCTCCGTTCGAATACAGTCAGTTACCCCCGACTACAAACTATCCAATGGGCACGGTTCGCATGACACCCTGGATTGGGGGAGGTGTTTTTCGACTCCCCAGTCTAGATCCGTAGCGTTTTGTTAATAGTAGGGTCACCTCGTATAGGGTGTGGCTACCACCACTCACTAACGGTCTTGGTAGACGAGAGGCTTGGCCCCTGAAAAAGCACACATCGTCCCAGAGGAGAGACAACTCATCCTTAGAGAGAGATAGGTTGGCCTCAGGGTGCTATGTTCCGCATCAGTCTATCCTGCAGTGCACTGCTTGACCCCTTTAAGGCTAATAGAATGCCACCCACTAAAAACTAAAGATAGCCCCCCAAATTAATGGAAGTACTTCTCCCTAAAGAGGAAACAGAAATCTACAATGTTAAATTAATCTGTCACCTGATAGTATAGATTGAATCACAACGACCAAGGGCAGGCAAATCCCAATGTCATAATTGCTAACAATTCGGGCACGGAGTTAACAATCGCTTTGCTCAGCCAAAGTGCAATCACCATTCTCAAAATGTACAAAAAGAGGGACGAGAGCGATCATGCAGTTCAACAAACAATCTTACTCACCATTCCGGAGATATTCAACTAGGAACAGACCATCCTGATATACAAAGTATCATACAAGGCCTCAAGAAAAGAAAAGTCACCAATGAATGTTTCAAATTCGCTCCAGAAAAGATAACCCCCGCGCGATGGATTAAATATGAAAAAATCGACTGGATTAATGTACGACATTGAAAAAGCCTTCGACAAAGTCTGGCATAAAGGCCTTATATTAAAACTCCAAAAATTCGGCATCCCTCTCACTTGTCCAGATGATCGACTTGTTCCTAAAAAATGGCAAATTCAGTCAAAATCGAAGACCACCTCTCAAGTGTGAGACCAATAGAAGCAAGGATCCTCACTCTCACCTCCCCTTTATTCAATCTATACAGAAGATATTCCTGCTAGCCTCAATTATAATTGTTGATGCAACAATCCATATTGTATCAGCGCCTTGAAGTGTGTTAGAGCACTCCATTGAAGCCCGTAACGGCACACTACAGGATTACAGTATCTTGTAGGGACAATGTGGTCAGCGTTTCACTCGCCCGAGATTATTACCCTGATTTGACTCAGGTACTCATCCACAGCTGAGTCGACTGGTATCCGACATCCAATCACTATAGCAAATCCCGCTACCATCAGTGAGGTTTGAACCGCGACCTTCCGCTACGACAGCCCATCGCTCTAACCACTTTGGACATCCGGACAATCTCATTATTCGCCGATGACACATGCCTTCGCCGTTTTCAAGGCGCTTAGTCATAGGGACGGTTAATGCAGAATAGTCTGAGATGAACTTTCTGCAATAACTTGTTAATCCCAAAAATTATCTAAGCTGTTTAGTTGTTTTGCCCGAAATTGTCTACCTTGGTAGAATCCACAATAATGCAGTATATGGGGATTGTGAGGGTTAGATTATGTTATCTTGCAGCATCTCTGTAATTTGTGTGTCTACTTTTTCTTGATTGATTTATGGAATTCTATAGACTTTTGGTTAAAAATTGGTTTGTCTGATGTTAACTTAATTTGATGAGTTGATCACCTCAGTTGAAATGTGTTTCCTTCCTTCCTCTTTGTAAAATAGGCCACTATAATTGTGTAGAAGTATGGATAAATCTTTTTAAGGTTTTGTCTGAAACAACGCCTTATTAAAATCGATTCGATTTCTGTCTGCCTGTCTTTTTTTAAGGAGATGGAAATCTTCAAAAGATTCTGGCCTGGGCACGCCAGAGTGGGATTCTCCAAACCAACCCCGGCTGCGGTCCTCCTCCATTCGGCATCGCAAGTATGCTCTATTTGCTGCTTAAAATTGAGTTTCCCGTCTATCATCACCCCCAAGTATTTGATGGCCGGCTTGGAAGTGATGATACGATTCCCGGTTCTAATGCAGGCGTAATTTCTCTTGGGCTGCTTTGTGATGAGAATCGCTTCCGTCTTTTCCTCCACGAGTGCTAGTCCAGCACTCTTTAACCAAGCCTTAACAACACTGATTGTTTTGCTTGAGTACAACTCAGTATCCTCGAGATGCAACCAGTGCTATATCGTCGGCGTAACCCACCACCGTGGGCTCCTCCGGAATCGGAAGGTTAAGTACATCATTATACATGATGTTTCACAGTAGTGGGCCCAGTACAGAGCCCTGTGGGACACCCGCAGAAACAATGTACTCCGTGCGTCCATCATCGGTATTATACCAGAGTGTCCGCTCTTACAAGTAGCTATCGATAATAGCGGCGAGGTAGGTGGGAATACCAATTGTCGCCAGAGACTTTCGTATAAGGTTCCAAGTAGCCTTGTTGAATGCATTCTTCACGTCCAGGGCCACCACCACACTATACTGTGTGGTGCTGATAGAACCCCTTTCGTGAATTGCATCTTCGGCCTTTGATGGCATTAATGGTTGATCTGGCTTCACGGAATCCATACTGCCTATCTGAAAGGCCCCCTTGGTTGGCTCTTGACGACTGGGAGTAATCTATTATAAGTAACCCGCTCCAACATTTCCCCCATAGTCTCTAGAAGATAGGTCTATAGGAGGACGGTTCCCCTGGATGGCTACCCCACAGATTTATGCGCGCTTCCAAACAGACCTCCTTAAAACATTCACTCTTACTCCGCTGGATGGCGAGCTTGCTTTCCGTCTATTGTCTATCTGTCTGTCTGTTCCTCTGTGCGTCTGTCTGTCACACCCGATTTGTTCGGAAACTGCTGGACCGATTAACACGAAAATTGATGAGAGCGCGTGGTCTGTTGTTCCCTTTACATATAGCAGTGTCGGCGGCATTTTGTGTTAAGTTTAAGGGGGGCTCCTGAGACATGTGAATGGAGCATGCAAAAATGTTTCCCCAGTATGGCCATGTGTGGTGGTATCAAATGAAAGGGCTCATTTAGTACTTTCCGAAACTGGTCCCATATTTGATATCGGGAGAAACGTCGGAGTGATGGCTCAAAATATGACCATGGGGGCCATTCTCAGAAACTACCAAACTGAAAAATCGGAAAAAATCAGGAGGCTGGTGCTTGGGCCTGGGCTCCGAAATATCTTCCATACCGACATCTGTTCAAATGAAGTTAATTATAGTATATGCTATAATTTTTAAGCTTCCGGTTTCCCGATTTGTTCATATTTTCATCAGTCTACGCTGATCTCCCGGAGAGATCAGACGTGATCTTTCAACAGTGAAGTGATTATTAAATGTGTGCTCGTTGTTACAACTATGGACAGCCGAAAAAATGTCGAAGCGACCCATTTATGACAACACCTGAGAAGGGACACCGTCACGCAACCAATGCATCCTCCTGATCCCCACTCCGACGGAGTGGATAATGAAGACATCACATAATTAACAACAAATATTACTCTTCCCCACAGCCCCACGGATAGCAACCCCGAGCCAGAGTTTCTCTCATCCGATGAAGAGGAGGACATAGAATCCCTCAAGAGATGTCTCAACGAGGCAATAAAAATCATTTCACGACTGACACGCCGCAACGAAAAGCTGGAAGCGCTTTTCGGGATGGCTTCGGAAGAGGATATCCCTAGTAACTCCCAACGGAACGATTCGCGACACAACTACAGCTTTATCGACAAAGGCAGCCCCAAAAACATCCACCCACGTAACACCTACTCCAAACACCTCAACCGCCGCATCAACTTCAGCCAGCAGCAGCATATCATCCTGCGCCGCAATACCAGCTGAGACAAATCGCCAATCGTCAACAAAACATCAGGCCCAGCAAACCACGCCGGCACCCACCAAAAGCCCATCATCAGCCACAACGCCTTCCCGCCAGCTCACGCCATCACGTCCCGTCATGACACCTACTCATCTACCTGCTACATCGCCGCAGCGTCCCGCCACCACCATCCAATCATCAGCTCAACAGACTAGATGCCAGCAAGTGTCGATACCTCCGTCACGGCAAAACCAAACCATCATACCGACGCCAACAACAGAGACGAAAAAAGTGACTAAATTCCCACCTTTAATAATGAGGACTGACACTCCTGCCGCTAAAAATATAATCGGCCAACTCCTAAGCTCAAACCCCGGCAATATTGCCATCAAAAAGATGAGTTTACACTCCATGAAACGTCTTCTCAAGAGATTACGACGCCACCAAATCCATTTCAAAAAAGAGTAAATGCCTCTTTTTCGCCTTCATTCCGGCTCATCAAAAGCCTATTAATCTTATCCTTCGTGGTCTGGATTTCACATACACGTCTGATGAGATCCTTAACGAACTCCACAGAGTCGGCGTCAAGGACGCGGTCGCTGTCCGTTCATACGAGACCAGCGTGTCACGACGTAGCAGCCAAGACGTGCATTTATTTTTAGTGACGTTCAAACACAATTTTCAACAGGCTTCCCTATCAAAGGCCCGCGCCCTCTTTCACTGCATTGTAAAATACGAAGCGGTTAAGAACAATGAAATCATTCAATGTAGGAACTGTCAACGCCTTGGCCATGAAGATACCAACTGCAATTTACAATTCAGGTGCGTCAAATGCACGAAACCTCATGGCCCACGGGAATGCCCTAAAATAAAGGAAAAGAGACCAAAGCGCGTAAAATGAGGGTCAAATACTCGCCCGGCCAGTAACAGAAACTGCCCGACCTTCATCCAAGCCCGCGCCAGATTGATCGAATCTCAGTCCAAAGCGCCCAAACTACTTCCCTCACCAAATTTCCCAACCAATCACACATCCTATAAGACAACCCACACACATAATTCACCCTCAGTCATGCTCAAACTCAATCATACGCCGCCATCACCAGGAACTCCACGCGAGCACAACCCTCGTCTTCCATTGATAGGGAAATTCTCTCCCTATTCAACACGTCCATTGCTTTCTTCGCAAACAAAATATACCAGTTCTTCCCGAACTATCATTCACTATCATCCCCCAGGGAAAAGAGACTAGCTCTCATTTCCTTCTTCTATGAGATCTCCTGTGTCCATGGCCAGCAAAGTTATGCTTCTCAACTCCAACTCCCTAGTTAGCCGAGCACGCAAACACGAGCTATTCTTCTTCCTCTCCACCCACTCCTCACCAAGACAAAGCTCAACGCTCGCAGCAAATTAATCGTCCGGAATTATGAAACATTCCGGATCGACCGCCCCAACTCGCGAGGTGGCGGAACAGCCATCCTCGTCGCACACCCTTCAGCTGCCCAGCAAATTTTCCTATCCCACAACATCGCCTCATCCCTCGAAGTAACAGCAATACGCCTTACCACCAACACCTCAAACATTTTCCTTTGCAGCATGTACTGCCCCAACCAGTCGTTAAGCTCCAGCGACATATCTAACGTAATTGTCCACCTAAAAAATGTCCAATCTTCACAAAATAAACGCGCCTACTTCATCCTAGGCGGCGACTTTAACGCCAAATACTCCGCGTGGTATATATTCCCTCCACGAATAGTAACGGCGTTAAACTCCACACCTGGCTCACATCCAACTCCAACAACCCACCGCTTACTCTACTCCTCTCATCTCATCCTACCTTCCATAGAGGTACAACTCAGTCATTGCTAGACCTTTTCCTTGTCGGCGACCTCCCAACTATCCCAGGGGTCAGCGATTACGATGGAGTCATATTCACCTTTTTCCAACCTCACCTAATCCACAAATCCTACCCAAACTCCTTCCAAACTACTCTGCTACAAACTGGAATCTATTAAATTATAGACTATCTAACTAATTAGCAGAAATAAATCTACCCGATCAACCCTCGCCCGACGAAATCGACTTCGTTGTGATCCAGTTCACCCAAGCCGCTCAATCATCCTGTGAGCAGACCATCCCCTAACGTACGACGGCGTAATTATCCTCCCAACAGATGTTCTCAATCTCATTAAAGAGAAGAACACTCTACGCAGGCAACTACACCGGAACAGATACTCCCCTCAATATAACCACCTAAAACCACAAATTCGGCACCTTTCCAACCAAATCAGGTCCAAGATCGATCCCTATACCTAGAACACCATACCCTAAAAACTCCAAAATTTCCCTCAATCCCGACATTTACGAAAACCTAAAGCAATTGCGTCCATGGTTAGTGAAGACAATCACTAACCTAACCTATCCCCAAAGATTTCCAACACCGACAGAGCCAACCAGTTAGCTTCACACTTTTCAGAAGCCCACAACACCACCATCAACCTATCCAATAACGAAATCATTAAAACCGTACGCCCACATGCCCAATCTTTAACTACAGACGCAACAGTTCATACCCACTTTCCTATCCCACAACCCTATCCTCCACTTTCATTCTGCAATCCCATCCACATCATCTGCCTTCAAACTGGTAAATCAGTAATCGTCTCCAAAAATAACAAAAATCAACTGGCCCTGACAAAATTCCAGAAATCATCCTCAAGAAATGCGCTAAAACCATTAGCCCATTCCTATCAAAAATTTTCAATTCCTGCCTCCTAAACGGACACTTCCCATCCACCTGGAAACAATCCTATACGATTCCCATTCAGAAAAATCAACAACCATCCTCTTCCACAGCTACCCCTAAACAGATCTTCCAAAATCTTAGAAACTATCATCCACGATATTATTCTTGAACACATTGCATCCCACCAGAAAATTACGAATTTCCAATTCGCTAATAAAAAGCGATACAGCACATCGCACGCCCTTCTTATCCTCAAATTGGACATCCCCAACCTCCTAATCAACAATATCCCAACAACTGCCTGCCTCCTCGACACCCAGAAGGCCTTTGACTCGGTCTCGCACGAAGGCTTCATTTTCAAAATGTCACAGACGTACCAATTCCACCTTCAACTCTGCAGACTTCTTAGCTAGCTCTCCCACAGAGAAGCCATCTTTAAAATTAACGACACGGCATGGTTCCCCAGCGGGTATCCCATAAGGATCAGTCCTTTCAACTACCCTGTTTCCACTATTCATAGCCGATATTCCCATCCACGCTGATCTCCTCATTCTCAACGATCCTAAAATCATTCAATATGCGCCTCACGCAACATCAAATCATCGGCATCTCGCCTCAACAACACATTATTCGCCTTACACTCTTACTTTCGCGCTTGGAAACCCAACCAAATGCGAAGCTATCACCTTCCATGGTAAATCGAAATTTACCCGCAAAATACTTTGGCATAATGCTCAACTCCCGATTATCCCCCATCCCTCACATAAACTACACTCTTCAAAAAAAAATAATCGCCCTTAAAGCAATATGGCCAATCCTCAAATCTGCTACAAACAATTAATACGCCCGATCGTCACTTACGGCTTCGTAGTTTGGTGCGACCTCTCCTCTGCTCAAATGGAGCGAATTCACCGCGAGCACACTCATCTCCAACCAGGCTCTATACGACCGAACGAAAACGATCGCATTGACGTCTTCCTGACCAGATCCCTGATTCGCTTTCTATGCGAATCAAAATCTCACGAAAACCTTTTAATACGGACCTCATTAACTGCCACAAACACTCCAACCAACAACTACCAAATTATAACATACTAGCTTAAGGGGGTCATCCCGTGTGAAGGTCGTTTTTTTCCCTTTTTTTTAGAATTTTTTTTTTAAGAACTGGATAAAGATACAAATACGAATTTTTCACCATAGATTTATTAATATCTTGAACGTGCATAGTAATTTTTCCAACCCGATCGCATAGTAAGATTTATTAATATCTTGAACGTGCATAGTAATTTTTCCAGCCCGATCGCAGAGTTCGTTATTGAAATACAGAGCAACTTATGCACCCATCTCCAAAAAAAGTGTTTTTCTGCTGCCACGCTTGAGGGCGCTGTGATTATCTTAAATGTGTGTATGTGTATGTTCTGAATAAGTCCTGAAAATTTCAAAGAATTTCGTTGGATAGATTTTAGGCTATGGTGGCGGCCGATTTTCAATATGCAGTTTCGCGAAAAACGCATTTAAAAAGTAGAATGCAATTTTCACCCATAAACCCTTAACTGACCATTAATCTGCTATACTTAGTCCATAAACCTTAGTTTTCTTAAAGAAACACATGGCTTCAGCTCTTGTCCTTTTAGCGAACTCATTCGGGCCGATAAATACGCGCTTTATTACGGTGATCGTCATAAATCTGGCATGTGACTTATTACGTGTTTAACACTATAATTTTCGAACCACTCCGAATATCAAAAAATCACTTTGCCCATATATTCTATACTATATATAAATATAATTGATGCAAAAAAAAAATTCGATTCCTCGGATCCGGCACATGGGATGACCCCCTTAAGTTATTCATTAAGTACCCAATAAGTTAGTCTCTGGATAAAATTTTTTTTTAATTGTTAGAAATAAGTCTAGTCCTAAGTTTTAGCCATAAGTTAAACATGTACAAACTTTTAAGAGAAATAAATAGATTTCGAGAAAAAACAAAAGGCCTCCTCAGAACCTATCCAACCGTAAAACCTGAAAAATATCACAGTGGTGCATCTCTACGAAATCTAGGCCTCAAAATATATCCGGTTCCGATATCTGCACAAATAAAGTTAATAGCATATTTCCACATTTTAGAAATTTTGCCAGCAATCCCCCTTGTCCATCCCACAAGTACAAAATTTGGCATGAGTGTAAGGAATAACACAAGGCACAATTTGATCAAGTTTGAAGAAAATCCAACTATTGTTAACAAAGTTATACAAGGTGAAGCTTTGCCATGTTTTGTGAATTTCGTGCATTCTATAACGTGTATGACGTCATCATCCTATATGAACTCGTCAATACGTCACAACGAAGTGAACTAATATGAATAGGGTAGCAAAGAATTATTTTGTTTTAGTTTTTTAGTCATTTGTATTATATATGAATATTAATTACTCCAAACAGACTTTTTAACTGTGATGAATCTAGAGCTGGTGTTCGACACCTTTGCTCCCCTTTTCTCTGTGGACATTGTTGTCCATCTTTACTCGGGTTTGTTATCGTTCCTCTTTTTTTTTTTTTTTTTCAAACGTTATAATACTTATATCTTATACTACTTATAAATTACTTACAATACTTACGAGGGCGGTCCGATACGTACTTAGCCTCTCCGCCCGATGGCGCTACTATCGCAAGAAGTATTTACTGTCGTGTAGAACATTCTCGTAGACGGCTACTGTCAAAATTTTAGTCGAATAGGACTTGTAGTTTTGTTTTTAGCGCGTGTAGAAGCGGGCGTGCGGGCGAATTTTAGAAAAATGGAAAAAGAACAATATCGGTCGGTGATTCGATTCTTGTTTTTGGAAGGGAAATCGCGCAGCGAAATCAAAGAACGCTTGGATGCTGTGTACGGTGACGCTTCTCCTTCGATGGCGACCGTCAAAAATTGGTTTAATGAATTTCAACGTGGTCGCACGTCAGTTTTTGATGAGCCACGCCCCGGTGCCCCGAAAACGGCTACTGCGGAGAAGAACGTTACAAAAATCCATGACCTTGTATTGGCAGACCGCCGATTGAAGGTACGCGAGATAGCCGAGACAGTAGGCATCTCAAAAGACCGCGTGGGTCATATCCTGCACGAAATTTTGGGCATGAGAAAGCTGTCGGCGAGATGGGTGCCGCGTTTGCTCACTCCGGACAACAAGCGCAACCGTGAAACCACTTCAGAGCAGTGTTTGATGCTGTTTAAGCGCAATTCGAAGGAGTTTCTTCGTCGTTTCGTGACCGTCGGCGAAACATGGATCCACTGGTACACTCCAGAGACCAAGGAACAGTCGAAACAGTGGACTTTACCCGGCGAACGTGCTCCCAAGAAGGCAAAGACTGTGCAATCGGCAGGAAAGGTGATGGCCGCCGTTTTCTGGGATTCACAAGGTGTGATCTACATCGACTACCTGGAGAAGGGCAAAACGATCACAGGGCTGTACTATGCCGAATTATTGAGCCGATTTGACGCCGATTTGCGGAAAAAACGGCCGCATTTGGTGAAGAAAAAAGTGCTCTTCCACCACGATAACGCACCGGCTCACACTTCCGCCGTCGCCACGGCCAAATTGGTCGAATTGGGCTACGAACTGCTGCCCCATCCACCGTATTCCCCAGATTTGGCCCCGTGCGACTATTATTTATTTCCTAACTTAAAAAAGTCACTCGCCGGGCAGAAATTTGAGTCGAATGAGGAGGTTATAGCCGCCACGGAAGCCCACTTTGCAGACCTCGAGAAAACGTATTTTTCAGACGGGTTAAAGAAGTTGGAGCATCGCTGGGAGAAGTGTATCGAGTTAAAAGGAGACTATGTCGAGAAATAAATCGCCACTTTTCAAAAATTTTCGTTTTTTTTTGGTAGGCTAAGTACTTATCGGACCGCCCTCCTATAATAATAATAATTTTATCTTAACTAACAATATTACTTTATATATAATACTAATTACCTTATAATACTATATATTCTTACAATACTAATGCCCTTAAGCTAGGATAAGTTTCTTTTTTCTGTTTTTAAAATATTTAGTGTTTTATTCTTGTGGGAATCAATTTTTTGGAATAATTTCAGGGCTTTATCCTTAATATACTTATCTATAGGTTCTAATCTTAGATCGCTATGTATGTCTAGATTTCTTATATAATGCGGGACATTAAAAATTTTTCTTACAGCTATATTCTGACATATTTGCAGTTGTTTTTTATATGTCTTACACGTTTGGTAAAAAATACTGCTCCCGTATAGCAGAGATGGGCGAATTAATTGCTTATAAATTAAAAGTCTATTCTTAATGTTTAGTTTCTTAGATCTAATTAAAGGGTAAAGGGAATTCAACGTACCTGTGCATGCATCTCTTTTCAACTTTATGTGTTTTCTCCAATTTAGTCTGCTGTCGAAAGTCAGTCCTAAATATTTCGCGGTTGGTTTCCAATCGATGGGCTGATTTTCGATTTGGATTTTTCCCGATTTCTGTTCTCTCTTTCTTGTGATGAAGATTGCCTGGGTCTTCTCCGGGTTTATTTTTATCTTCCACTTTTTGAAGTATTCCAACA
The DNA here is from genome assembly GCF_905115235.1 of Hermetia illucens. NCBI lineage: Eukaryota > Metazoa > Arthropoda > Insecta > Diptera > Stratiomyidae > Hermetia > Hermetia illucens. Next base: position 106,089,490 of record NC_051853.1, on the reverse strand, counting down.
TTGTGTTGGTTGCCTTCTGAAGATTGCTTATGATGAGGCGTGCCTGTTTCGATGTGTGGAAGAGGCATGTGTCGTCCGCGAATAAGGAGATCCCTGTGAAGCGGTTAAATTGTCTTGGAATGTCCGCCGTGAATACTGTGTATAACAGCGGGGAAAGTGGCGATCCTTGGGGTACTCCTGCCTCTATTCTTTTTTCCGTTGATTGGTGCCCCTCCAGTGCCACCCTAAAACTTCGATCTGCAATAAAGGATTGGATTAGTCTTATCATTGAATCAGATATTTCAAATTTCTTTAGTTTGGCTACGATCCCTGTGTGCCAGACTTTATCGAAAGCTTTCGATATATCGAACATTATTAGTCCGGTCGATTTCCGCTTGTTCAAACCACTGCGAATGTGCTGGACTACTCTGGCCAGTTGAAGCTCGCATGAATGATCTCGTTGGAATCCGTATTGTTCCTCTGGGATGATGTTGAGCTCGTTGAGTTGATCCTGCAGTCTTTCCAATTGTTGGAAGTAGGCTGATGGGTCTCCAGTTCTGTGGGAAGGTTGGGTTCTTTCCCGGCTTCGGCAGAAGGATGATGATGGACTTTTTCCATGCTTTTGGATATGTTCTGAGACGGAGTACTGCATTTATTACTGCGGTGATTGATTCGGCGATGTTATTCGGGGCGTTCTTGATGCACTCGTTTGTAAGCATATCCCATCCTGGGGCTTTTTTGCTGCTTAGTCCATGGATGATGGTTTGGACTTCCACCTGATCTGTTTGCAGTTCCCAGTCTTCTCTTTGTGTTGAGTCATCTTGTGTCTCTGTTTCTGACCCGTACTCTTCTTCAGATTCATCGTCCGATGCGGTGTTCTCCCTGAACTGGAGTTCGAGTGAGTCCGCGAACGCTTCGGCCTTTCCCTCTTTATAGAATTCAAGGCCATTGGGACCATGAATTGTAGGCATTTGCCTTCTCGAGCCTCTTAAAATATTTGCTGAGCCGCCAGAAGTTGTTGCTTCCCGGCTCTAAGTTTTGGAGGAAGTATTCTCACTGTTCGTTCCTGAATCGGTCAATGTCATCTCTGATGACGTTAGTGAGCCGATTCGCTCCTGTCATTCTTCCTCTTTTTCTGATGCGATTTCTCTCCCTTATTCTTTCTTTAATATTTCTTGGGAGCCGGAAGTATTGTTGGTCGTTTACTTCTGTCTCCGTTGAGCTCTCCTGCTTGGCTGAAGTTAGTTGGGCGATTAGGTTTTGAATCTCTGTCTCTACCTGTTCCGATGTTTCCAGTTTTGTCGATGTGGTGTATTGTCTTAGAATCTGGCGGTAGGTGTCCCAGTTGGTGCTTTTGATCATTTTGTGTTGTGTTTTGTGGTCCTACGAGAAGTCCAACACGTTGATTGTGATGTGGTTGTTGTAATTCTTTGTTAGAGCCACATTGATTATGGTGCCGGTCGTGCTGCGTCCATAATGTGTTGGTTCCTCTGGTGCGTGAATAGTTGCTCCGTTTCCGTTTAGGAAAGTGAGCAGTTCTCTCCCCGCTTTGGTGTTTCGGGTTGCTCCCCAGTCTCGATGACGCGCGTTCAGATCCCCGGCGAGAAAAGTCAGTTTGTCCTCGTTAAGTAACAGTTGAAGGACCTCTGAAAAATTATCTGCTGATGGTGGACGGTAGGCTGATATAATTTTTACATCAGCTGGTCCTGTCCTTGCCTGCTTCCATTCCAGTGATGAGTGGTGTTTCCAGGCGGTGATGCTCGATGCTTCTCTTAATGAGGACTGCGGTTCCTCCTCCACGGCCAGTAAGTCGGTTGTTTCTATATATTTCGTAGTTGGGTACTTTAAGTGGATCTGTTGGTTTGAGGAACGTTTCCTGGATGAGTAGTATATCTACTTCTGCCTCGTAAAGGAATTCTTTCAATTCTCCCATTTTTCCTTTTACGGAATTTGCGTTCCATGAGATAATGTTAAGCTTAATGTTTACCATGGTGGTTCTTAGTTGGGTTGCCTAGAGGGATCTGCGAGCTAAACAGGTTTTGAATCATTTTAGTCATCATTGACTCCATCATGTTTTGGATCTGTGCTTGCATGCTGCTCAGCACTTGATCCATTTGCACAGGCTTCGGGTTCGCTGAGGAAGAGGGAGTTTTCGGCGCTGTTGGAGTTTTTCCTGTCGGTTTGTTGATTGGTTGTGTTACCTGTGATACCTGTGGAGAAGAGTTAGTTTTCGCCATCTGGGCGAAGGTTTTCTTAATATTTTTAGGATTTTTTGAATATCCGTCGTAGCTGGCTGGATGATCCCCTTTGCAGTTGGTGCAGGTTGCTTTCTGCTCCTGCTTCCTCTCGCATTTTGAAAAGTGATGCGATCCCTCGCATTTAACGCAACGTGCGTCAGCGAAACAGTTGTTCGCAGAGTGTCCAAACTACTGACAGTTATAGCACTGCGATTGGGAAGTCCTCGGTTTTTGGGACTCGATTTTCACAATCAGGTGGCAGATCGATTTGACATTGTATATGCCGGTTTCGTTTTTCGGCATTAACACTTTTAATAGTCTGGAGGGCTCGTTCTTCATTTTTATGAAGAAACACTCTATAGGATGGAAGCCTTGATCCTCAAGGTCTTCCTTCACATCTTCGGGCGCTATTCCCTCGAGCCCCCGGATTATAATGTTGATGTTCTTCTCTTCTGGGAGAAGATATGTGTGGAATTGAATTCCACTTTCTCTAAAAAATTTCGTGATCTTCCGGTGGTTATTCTCATTCCCAGGTGTATCCTCCTCGCGTGAAGGATATTAATTTTCCTTTTTCTCAACTCTTTTTCAATGGCTGGCCATTTTGATGGCTGCCTTAACATCACGGGTACCGTACCCTTTTCGGCTTTAGCCTTAGAACTTTCCTGTCCTGAAGGCTTTGGCTTTTCCGGTGACTTCACTACGGTTTTTTTAAAAAAAGTGTGCGGAAGAGTTGGCGCTGGTTTCGGTGGCGGCAGAGGTGGAAAGTCCACATCTTCCTCCTCCTCGGTGGCGGTGTTGTCCGTGCTGTCGGTGGACATCTCCTCTTCCGATGAGGAGTTACTTTCGGAGTCCGACACTTGTGGACTCTCGATACGCAAACGCTTCCCGTTTTCTTTCTTCTCCCTGTTTTGCAGGTCTATTGACTCCTGCAAGCTTTTGATGAGGGCTGTCAGACCCTCGTTCTGCTTCCGCTGCTCCTCTATCTCAATTTTTGCAGCGGCTAGCTGCCTGTTAATTTCATCCAGACTGCGTTGCAGACTGGCGATTAGCTTTTCTTGGGATTGGTCCGATAGTAATCGGACCTCTGGGGCTTTCTGGGCCCTCGTCTCCATAACGATTTCTGCTGAAAAAAACTCTTCAAAAACAAAAACTATTTTCTACCTAAAAGATAGCCACTCCTGAAAAAAGAAAATAAATTTGTAATTAGCAATTCTCAAAAACTTTTACCACTCTGCTGCTGTCCAAAGACGTCTGCTGCGTTCGGCTGAACTCTCAAGAATTCCAAACAGACATGGGTGTATATATTGCGAATGAAGCTTTGGTAGTGCCTAATTCAGATAAATATATTTGTACATTAAACCAGTGGAATTCAATACACATGGTGTATATGTATGCTTTTGTGCACGAAGTAAATCGGAAACATCGGTACGATCAATTTATATACGTATTCGGGAATAAACGGTTTGTTTGTTTAGGGTGAGGACGTATGCCCTGTAATTTGGAAAAATATGAAGGAATATGTTGGATTTATAGCTATATACAGATAGAAAAATGTTCGTAAAAGTTTCTCACATAAGATGAACACAAAACCTTTATATCCGAAGCGCGAACTTCCGATAGTCTGACTTGTTTCTCCTCTAAATTCAAATAGTCCATATTTATCGAGTTTATATTAGTAATTCCTATTGAAGGAGGTTGATTTGAGTTTTGGCCAAAAATGGAACTTTTGTATGGTTTATTGTGATAGAACTATCTGCGTTATTAATAATTGATTGAGTAGAAACTAACACATTTTGTGTGAAGATTGCGTCAAATTTTATGTTTGACAAATTTGTAAATTTCCATTCAATCTTGAAATTAGGAAGATTACATTTCTCAAGGAATTTAGTCCATAGTCTTTTCAATCATTTGATTTGCATGAAAGCTGGTTAACCTAACGGGAGTCTCAAGATTGTGGTATTCACGTTCTGGAAATATATTATTGTTACGTAAGATGTATTACATGTTGCATCTATGAGACAGTGAGAAGTTTTTTAAGGTTTTGTGTGAGGGCTCAAAATATGACCCACAAAAAATGTAACAGGTCTCGTTCTCAGAACCTATCCAACCGAAAAATCTGAAAAAATCACAGTGGTGAATCTAAACGAAATCTAAGCCTCAAAATACATCCCATTCCAATATCTGCATGAATAAAGTTAATAATAGTAAATTAGCATATTTTAGAATAAACACACCCTTTAGTTCATGCTAGAACTGCATTTATATTTGCATAAAGGACGGCTTACAGTGCACAAACTAAGGTTAGCCTCACTTACATTTTCCAAGATTTTGAGAAAGAAAACGAAAGATTTTTATGTTTCCCTTTTTTTTATAATTTATTAGAGACTATTTCAATTCATATTACAAAAAGATTTGTTCAAAAAAATTCTAGGTGTTGATTTTTTGCAGGTTTTTTGATTTTTTACATGCTGCAAGTGCGAGCTAATGTTAGCCGCACTCACTGTTTTGAGCAAAATAAACGATGCTGAGGACATGTTTATGTTTTCTTTTGATTTGATTTATCGTTATGCACATTCTCGCCACACTTTCTGTGATTTCACACGCAGTTGCCGTTTGTAATTCAAGCGAATCACCATGGGTCATGGAAAAACACTGACCGAAACGGAAAAAGCGAAAATTGCGGCACTTAAAGACTACATGAACATGTCAAACCGGAAAATTGCAAAGGAAATTAATCGGAGTGAAAATGTTGTTCCAAATTTTCTAGAAAATTGTGAAAATCACGGCAAAAATTACGTGACAGGCCGGCCACCGACGATATCTCAAGCACAAAAACCGCATTTGATACGATCTGCAGCCATTGGTGTTTGAAATACACAAAAGATGTTAAGTGGTTGCAGCTAGCTAATAGAAGCTTGACGCTTCAGGTATAAAAGGTTTTGTTTTTCCCTATATGAGGAGCATAACGTAGTTCTCCATTGGCTGATAGCGAAAAACAACAATTATTATTTAACCTATAAAAATACAATTCTAAATTAACCTAACTTATGTGCTACCTTAACAGCCTAGCTTAATCTAAGGTACAAACTATGGCTTAAACTAACTTATCACTAAAGAATAAATGGAAAAATACATAACATGTTCTCTGGAGGAAAAGTCGAAAAAAACCTCCACTCGTTGATTTTTTTTATAAAAGCGGGCGGGCGGGGAAGGAACTAGGATGTGGGTTGGGATGGGGGGTATGCGGGAGGGGTTTGGGAAAGGAAGCTAGGAGTGGCACTAAGGAAGGGTAGGTTATGAAAACTGGGATGAGGAGTAGATACCGTTGTAGAAGATTACTCTACCGCCGGGGTCGAAAAGGAGGTTACGGGTCTAGAGAGATAAGAGGATTTGTGGGAACAGATGAGTTCGTAGAATATTCTCTTCGACGATCTCGATCTGCATGGCCTGGGAGATGAGTGGATTTGGGTGGGATATGGATTTTCCAAGGAATTTGAGGGCATGACGGGCTAGGAGGGCGTTTGGGAGGAGTCGTAGAGGATCTGGTAGGAGATGTATTTGGAGCGGTCTTCGTTCTTGTATATGTTGGTACAGTGGCGGAGGATTCTGCGTTCTTTGCAGCGGATTCGTTCGATTTGGTGAGGGGAAGCGTCGGACCAGAAGATGAAGCCGAAAACGAGGAGGGGACGGATAAGCTGTTTGTAGCAAAACAGCTTGACTTTCTGAGGAGTTGGACTAATGTATTTTAGGATTGGGTAGAGGGATTTGAAGGCACCTGTTGCACGGTTCAGCGCCTTCGTGATATGTGGGACGTGGGATAGGCGGGAATTGATTGTCACCCCAAGGTAGGTGACTTGTTTGACGGCTGAGATGGTGTCGTTGTGGATCTTTAGGGATAGGGTTGAAATGTCGTTCCTCATTTTCGGCGTCATCTTAGCGGTACCACGGAATACGATGGTTTCGCATTTTTGCCGGTTCAGGGATAGTTTCCATTGGGTGAAGTACCGGTAGAGCTCGTCCAAATAGGAATTCAGGCGGGCTTCACCGGCAGGGATGTTTCTGGTGGAGGTGTAGAGGATGAGATCATCCGCGTATTGAAGGATTCGGATTGGATTTGGGTGTGGAGTTGGTTTGGGAAGGTCTGCGGTAAACAGGGAAAAGAGGGTGGCGGAGAGGACTGACCCCTGAGGGATGCCAGCCGGGCTAGAATATGGGGAGGAGAGGTGTTCACGGAGTTGGACTTGGGATTTCCGCCCATCAAGAAAGCTAAGAATTAGCTTGCAGAGGTGCGGATGGAACTGGAGGACTTCAGAAGGCTTGTATGTGAGTCCGTATTGCCATACGGAGTCGAAAGCCTTCTTCATGTCGAGGAGACAGGCTATGGTCCGAGCGTTCCGGTTGAGGCCGAGGAGGACGTCCGATTTGAGCACGAGTAGAGCATGCTCGACTGAGTGTTTGGGGCGGTTGGCGAATTGGAATTGTGGGATTGAATGATTGGAGTCACAGTGCTCGTCGATAGTGACTTTGATGATCCGCTCGAAAATTTTGGCGGAGGATGAGAGGATTGAAATAGGCCTGTAGCTATCGGGATTTAGTGGGTTTTGGTTTTTCTTGGGGATAGGAACAATTCAAAGTGGATGGGGGGGATATTCTCTCGCTGACTTGGGTCGGCGAGGGCATGGGTGGAAGGATTTTGTGTGGGTTGTGGAATGAGGTAGGAAGGGTGGGTTAGGAGTTGGGAGGTTTTTCCGTTTACCTCGTTATCGAAACTTGGTTCACGGAAGTGGAGGGTGCAGTGGTGTGCTTGCAGGAAGTGGTCAGCGAGGACTTTCACTTTTTCTGTGGGTGGGATGTTTTGGGGAAGGATCGCGTTTTGTTGGGCTGATTTGCCTAAACGCGGGCAGGTCTTTCTGAGTTCCCTGTATGTGCCAGGGTTTAGCTTAGTGTTGGAGAGGCGGTTGTGAAGATATTGGGTAATTAGGGTGAGGATTCGTTCGCGAATGGACTTGTCCATTTCGCGGATTTCGGTGATGAGGTGAGAGGATTGCGGAGAGTATCTATTCCTAAATAATCTCCGCCTGAGGGTCTTTTTATATTGGATGTCGGATAGGATATCGTCGGGAAGGGATCAATTCGTCGCATACTTGCCGAATTGCTTCGGTGTATTGACGAACTGTCAGGTCGATGGATTCGTTAGGAACTGTACGGTTGGATGGGAGTAGGAGAGGTTTAAGTTTGGTTTTGAGGGCAAGGTTGATATGTTTCCAGTTTGCGCGCTGGAAGTCAGGAACTGAGGGTGGGGTGGACCGAACGACTCTGTCCGGGAGTCTTATGTTGAGGATAACGGCATTGAGATCGCTGATGCCGGGGACTGTTTCGAGGAAGGGGAAGGTGTTAGGGTTGGGAATGACAGCCAGGTTGCTGCTAATCAGGAAGTGGTCTAGGTAGGAATGGTAGTGTGATTTGTTGAAGGTCGGGAGTGCCGGACTGAAATGGGCTAGGTTGATGTTGGGATTTGAAGTTGTGAGGAACAGGTGGAGCTGATCCCCGTTGTGGTTCGACCGTGCATCGAACCAGGACGGGTGTCTGGCGTTGAGGTCTCCACCTATGACCAAGGGAAATTGTTTACCGGGAGAGCGGTGTAGGGACGCGCAGAAGGATTTGATGCGGAGAAAGTCGTGGGTGTCGAGGGATTGGTTGGGACAGTATACAGAGGCTACGAAGACCGAGGGTGATTGGGATTCGAAGGAGACCAGTGAGATTTCCATGGATCTGAAGGCGTTGGAAGGTGGGTCGATTTGGGTGACAAGGAATTTGTCGGAAATGAGGACGGCCGTTCCGCCACAGGTGTCCCAGCCTTGAGGATTGGACTGAGGTCGGTCAGTCCGGAAGAGGTTGAAGTTGGGAAAGGAAGGATTGTATCTATAGTTCAACCTAGTTTCACATAGGAGAACTATATCGGGTTTGTGCTCGCCAAGGAACACCTCGAACTCATGTCTGCGGGCACGGCCGATGATTGAGTTGATGTTCAACTCATTTATCTTAACGTCCATTAATGGATGCCAAGATACCGACCATTGAGTTGAACATTTGCAAGAATTCTTGCGATTTCCTGGCGAACTCAAGGAAGTCTGGATTGGAGATGGTGGTGGGTTGGACTACGTTGTTGGGAGTCCGGGGAGAGGTTCCGCTTCGTGCGGCGTCGGCGATGGACACGGACGGACGGGTGAAGGCTGGGTTCGTGATAGGACGACCAGCGGGGCGGAGGTAGTTGAGGGGAGAGGGCGGGATGGAGGGGCACGTTTTTGTGCGTTCCTTCTTGCCATCACCTGGATGAACCGTGGGCACTTCCGGTAGTTGGCGGGGTGATCATTGCCCCCGCAGTTGACACATTTCGGTGCCTCCTCAACTGTTTTGGCGCATTCGCCAGGGCCGTGTAGTTGATCATACTTGACGCACCTATAGGTGAGGTGGCAGTTGGTTGCCGCGTGTCCGATGCGCTGGCAGTTCTTGCACTGCAGCACTTGCTTGTTATGGATTTGTTCGAAACGAACAACCATGTGCTGTACGGCTTTCACCTCGCGCAGCTGCTCCTCGTTGAAGGTTGCATCAAAGGTGACCAACCACAAGTCGAGGTTCACGTTGTTAGTCCTTGCCCAGGTGGTGGCAAAGGATTTCGCGCTCAGGGTGCTTGAGACTCCCTGAGCTTTTAATTCATCGACGATCTCCTGAGGGGAGAACGTCGAATCGAGGCCTCGTAGGATGAGGCTGGTCGTCTTATCCGATGGGAGCGTGTACGTGAAGAACTTATTGTTGTCCTCCACGAGGACCTTCTTTGCGGTAGCGTAATCCTCCGGTGTTTTGGTGAGGATTTGATGGGAACTACCTGATTTCTTTATCAGGTAGTTGTTGGGGAGGGCACGGGATATATTTGTTTTTATGTCTTTAAAGGTAGCCGCGTTTTCGACTACCACTAACGGAGGAATCTTCCGACTTACCTCCTTTTTTCCGAGGGCTGCAGTGGCTGGTCTTGGTTGTTGTTGCTGCTGTTGCAGCTTAGTTGGTGGTTCTTTCGATGCGACGGCGGGCTGCCGCTTCTTCGCTTCGCCGAGGGTCGGGAACGCTGCCGGGCTTGACCCGGATGGTAGGGCGAGTGGTGCCGGTGCTGCTTCCTCGGTGGTGGTGTCCATCACCTCAGAAGTCGCTGTTGGTGCAGCAGGCGACGGACGGGGGCTGGGTGTCCCGAAGGTTCGGGCGATGGTGGCTTCCAGCGACTTGATGACGGTCGCAAGATGCCGGTTCTCCTCGCGAGCTTCTTTGAGTTGCCTCAGTAGCAGCTTGTTTTGCTTGCGCAGAGCTACTGAGTCGCAGATCGCGCCTACGGATACGGAACTTTTGATCGTCCCATCAGAGCTCGTCTGCGAGTCGGACTCGCAGTCGCTGGAGAGTGTAACCTCCGACGCGGTCTCCATTCCGTCGTCGGAGTTCCCATGTTTAGTTTCGCCAGTCGGGCTGTCCGTCGCCTTCCTGCGCTTCTTCCGAGTCATCTTCGTGAACCCGGTTGACTCGGTCTCACTCATCGTCTTTCCGTTCACTGTTCTTGTTTTCCACTGATTGTCTTGCTTATTCACTGTTCTTCGCTATTTGAATTGTTTTCACTTTGCTTTGTTGTGGACAGAATGTCACACACACGAAAACTCACTGCAGATATATGTTTCCTTGAAAATGAAAACGCACGATTTACTTATTAATATAATTTTATTTTTGTTTCGAGAAACTCAACTCTAACAATTCAACTGCTCGTTCCATGTCTTTTTGGTGTCCTTATATGTAGACAACATTATCTTAAGATCAACCTTTGAACTATTGACTAGATAAGAAAAATGAAACGCTTATTAGAGCTATCTGAAATACATTATCGCGTTGTTTCAGCATTCTCCTAACGGCCTCTTCCAGTGAACTACCCTGCTCGGCGTTGGCCAAGCTCGCGCACTAGCACCTGGATGTTTTACTAGTGGTTGCTCTCGTTCCGGGTTCCCGAAACCTAACTTCGGAACGATGGGGTAATCAAACACCACTGAAACAGAAAACACTAAAGGGGTTAGAAAGAATACTTACTTGATTTGTATGGCTTAAGTAAATGAGAACACTCGCGACTCCACTTCAACATACCTTTATTTTCTAATCACAATATTCTATTTCACTCTTATTAATAATTTTTACTTAATTAATCTCAAAAGCGATTTTAAAGTAATTCCCGCGCGTAAAGTGTTCTCGGATAGAACCCTTTAGCTCTGTTCAGAGGCTTGTTCACAACTCCAAAGTAAAAGTAACGTTATTCTTAAAATCACCTATGTTTGACCCTTCCGTGTTTACACATTGCTTTGAAAGTGTTCTTGTACACAACACAATAACACTTGTTTGTTATTATAAATTTGGTTGTCGGCGACAAATCGACACCTGCTGTTGCGCTGCGAACTGCTGACACGGAAGAAAGTCATGTCGAGGCCAAATATACCATTTGGTATGTAACATGCTGATGCAAAGGCGGAAAAGAATCTCGTGATGTCCAAACAGGCCATTTGCATAGCATGTGATGTAACGACGGAAGAGGTTAAATGCGCAGGCAGACTGGGTTTCATGGGGCTAGCTCCAAAGATGCGGCTGCTGGAGAAAATCCGGTGAAATCGCTTGAACATCCTCCCGCGCAAAGAAAGTCCAATTGCCTGGACCTGGACTGTTATCTATTGGCAAACGGTCCCAAGTTTCTGGATATGGAAACTCTTGTATTGGTGTCACTCGTTGCCAGCTTGCATTCTAAGGGTGTAAGGCCATCCTTCTACCTCTAACGATCGAAATGATGGCGCCCAAAACGGAAACCCCTAAGTAGTGCGTAGCGCCTTAATAACCCCTTCCATCAATAGCCAGTCCCCTGGTAGATCTCCGATTGATGCAGAATTGTCTTCCGGGTGTTGATGTGTTGTTTTTTTTTTTTTCGATGAAGTCGATTGTCTTGTTAGTATTATACATATCAAAGCTTATGCCTAATTTTCTTTTTGCGGAAGGGTCCACAATTTTGTTTGTTCTTAAATGTATCGTTCTTATTTTCTTCATTGTGTTCATTATTCTTTTATAATTGAATCTGCTCTTTAAAAATTATAATAAAAAAGGCTATTTAACCCTAGGACTTTGTTACAAGAGGATGAAAATGAAGAATGTAATAATTACACAAATATAAATACTTGGTCGTTTTTTTTTTTTTATAAACGCCTGGAAAACTTGAATCGTTTAATTGGATGCTATTTTGCTTGTATATGATGTAGTTATCATTATGTTCATATGCATTTTGTGTTTATAGTTAATTTTAGTGTTGATTTAGAAAATATTCATACTTCACAAAATCACCACATTTCGTTTTTTGCTTACTATTTCTGCAATATTTTTACTCTCAGTTAATTGTTCTCAGATTACTTATATTTCGTTTTTTTTTTTTTTCTCATTGTGCACTTAAGTGTGCTACCTATTGGTAGTAATTAAACTACACGCGTAGTAATCAAAATTACTCGAAAGCGATTCAATGCCTAGGGAATACCTCATCAGCTCAGTTTCACGATGACGTACCACGGTAAAGAAATGTGATCCATCAAGCGTTGACTTTGCACATTTGAAATCAGAGCGCCGGCTGCCCCAGACATTGAATCACTTTTGCACGCGTCTGCATTCATTTTTGCTTGCACTCAACGACAACACATATCCAGCGACCGTCACCCAAAATAACAAAAAACAAAAAACAATCAAAACAAATCTGATACCTTGACACCATGCTACTGTTCTTGACCGTGACTTTTTTGCCGCCGGTCTGTTGTTAATTTGTATTAGTCACTTATTTACAATCCATTCATACACAAGAATTTTACGTAAGATTAGTGATTATTATTTAATTTCATTTATTTATATTACAGTTTCGGATCCAACTACGGGTTTGTTTTTTTACATGGGAATGTATACACAGGAATTCTAGACTGAGGAATTTGCGGGTGACATGATACCTATAGGGTTTGTCGATTCTTGACCCCATCTCCCGTGCTGCCGATCCGCTGTTGCTAGATGGCTTATAAAGGTAGGGTGATCGTCATCCCCCTTTCGCTTCTTTCTGGCTAACCGTACCCAAATACCTACGATAACGGCCCCTACTAATAACCCTGCCAAAGTACAACCGTGGGGAATGTATTGTTTGAACACATTATCGTCATTAATTACTCCATCGAGTTCTCTCTTTAATGTGGCTATAAGGTGCTTGTTGTCCCGGATGAGACTGATCTCGGTTGATGGAAGATTAAACCGAGGAGTGACTGTTTCATATACCTTTGTCCAGTTTACTGTAATGGCTCGTGGAATCTCTTTTATCTGGAAGGGGACCTCGCCCATGGTACAATAGTCGAGCTCTACTAGAGAAACAGGAAACCGAATTTCTAACTGAGTGTCATTACACGTGATTGGTATTTTATCAACTTGCCCTTTGAATATCACTCCAACATGGGGGCTAATGCGACCGATGTAGGTCTCATTGCTCCACCGCGTGGTCGAACACCAATCCTTTAATTGTTGGCCTCCCCGTATAATTTCCTTAATACATGATGGTCCAGAGCGTAACAATTTTGTCTCATATACGCGAGGGAGAATCTCTGTAGACTCTTCCTCGAAGAAAAACTTGTCCGCATTGGGCCCAACGAATAGGATGCGGAATGGTATCGTTGTCCCCAAGTCCCAAGTGTTATTTTTAGAATCTGGAGGGGTGATAACTGCTACCTGTCTAAATTCCTCTTTATACGCAAGAGGAATTGTATATTCGATCGTAACGAGATCATTCTGAAGCCATGCAGACACTGGATTAACCTCGAACACTCTTTCTGGCTCATCTTGTTTCGGCAGGACTACCCCGGGGACCTCCCTATTAACCTGGCTTATAAAAGCCGCCAGTTCCTTGGTAGGTCGAATGTTTCGTAATTGCTCATGTTTGGCAACGATTTCGCTAATTAATGTTTTAATTCCTAGGGAGAACTCCGACAGCTCCTGCCTTAACATTTCTTTCCCCTGCTGCTCCATTAGCTGATTTATCTGGTTCTCCACCTGATGGTACTCTAGGTCCGTGATGTTTAACGTTAACGCTGCGATTTTTGTCTGTTGATGTCTAAGAGCTTTCACTTCCTCGCGAATAGCTATGTGTCGGTAACTAAGGTAAGCTACTGTCCCCGCCGCTAAGAGACCTGGGATATACTTAGCACCTGTTTTCAATAAACTACTTGATAAAATGGGGACTATACCAAAGGCCCGCCTAACTCGGTTGACCTTATAAGAAGCGGTCAACCGTCGATTAACATCAGCGACTTGCAGTTCGCTTGTAAGTTTCAGCTCGTTGCAATGTTCTTGGACTTCCTCCACCATCTGCCGCTCACATATCCTATGGAACTTTTCCAACTGTTGCGACATTGTGTCGAGATCACGCGTGAGGTTTACTGAGGTTGCAATAGTATATTTTAGGTCAAATGCCTTTACCTGCACTAATCCCAATTCCAAAATTCTGGTTTCCAAGACCAGGTCCACTGCCCAGGACACCACTGTGGCGGGCATTAGGCATATACACAGCAGAGTAGCCTCTTGCGCTAGAGACCACGGCTTCCATCCTTTTCCGCTTCGCGTTCGGGAGGGAATGTTAGGTGGAACCTTGTCCGGTTCTAACGCATTATCATCTGCTTCCTGCGCTTGAGAGGGCTCAGCTTCCTCTTCTGGAAGAAGGGGAACGAGCTGATGCACGGCACGATGTATATTGTCCCTACCAGCAGTTTTTAGTTTTACTTGACGGATGGTGCCCTGTAGATCTGGAAAAACTTCTAACACTCGCCCGGTCTTCCAATCTAATGGCCTGTGACCACTTTCTTTGATTAGAACAAGTTCACCTGGCCTCAGTTGCCTACCGGGGGCCTTCCATTTATACCGCTTCTGTAGATACCCCAAATAGTCAGTCTCGAATTTGACCCAGAAATGCTTTTGCAGTTCCTGGATCTGAAGCCATTTTTTGGTTGCTGGGAGACTTTCATTTAGACCTTCCCCAGCCGGAGGTGACAATAGGCTTCTTTGAATGATGAAATGTGCAGGAGTTAGTACCTGTAGGTCATGACTATTATCAGCCAGCGGATACAATGGTCGGCTGTTTAATATTGCTTCCCATGTGCAGACGGCAGTTTGAAAGTTTTCATATGTCAGGTTGGAAATTGAAGGCATCCGCTTTATGTAGCGTTTTAGACTCCCCACTGCTGCCTCAAATAGCCCTCCGTAGTGGCTGGCTCTTGGGGGATTATGATGCCATACGATCTGACGCTGAGCCAACCTCTCCTCGCATTCACTGGTCAACTTTCCCCAGGCTTCCCTGAGCACTTTGGAAGCCCCTACTAAGTTTGTGCCGTTGTCGGAGCGAACCATTTTCGGCTGGCCTCGCCGGCTTACGAACCTTTGAAACGCAGCCAAAAATGCATTTGTGGTAAGATCCGTACAGAGCTCTAAATGTATCGCTTTAGTAGACATACATACGAAGACCACTATGTAGACCTTCATAGATTTTGTGGTCCGTAAATTTGATGCTTTTATTTGAAATGGTCCGCACAGATCGGTTCCCACATTTTCAAAAACAGCGGATGACCTGATTCGCTCGGGAGGAAGGTCTGCCATTTTCGGGATTATAGTGGCTCCTCGCATTCGAACGCACCTAACGCATCCCCTAATCCACTTCTTCACTCTCTGCTGCAACGCTGGAATGTAATATCTTTCTCGGATGATAGCCATTGTGAGTCCTGTTCCACAATGTTGGTGAAACTTATGAACATGTTGAATTATGAGGTCAGCTAGGTGACACTTCCCGAGAATTATAGGGTGTTTCTGCTCAAACGGGATGAGCGCCTGCTCTAATCTTCCTCCCACTCGGAGAACCCCAGATACCTGATCGACAAAGGGGTTTAGCGTGGACAGCCAATGGTTTTTCTCGATATTCAATCCCTTCTGAATTCTGAAAATTTGCCTCCCGAAGAGTAGTTTTTGTTGATACCTGACGACTGCCCACTCCGCTTGCTTCAACTCCTGAGCTGAGAACGTACCGGAAGTTCCCGATCTCCATCGACGGCATCTCGCGATTGTGTTTATCAATCGAGGTAAACTTGAGAATCGCTGAATGAAATCTGGATCAGGCGTAGGCTCGGAAGCAACTTCTGCTAGATGAGTCACTGTTTCAGCACCAGAACCGACGACCTCCGTGCGAGGGAGTTCCCCTTGCAAGAATTGCGGTCCATGGAACCACAACTTGTGAGCTACAAATTTCCGGGGACACATGCCCCTAGATGCACAATCTGCAGGGTTATGACTTGACCTCACGTGGTGGATATCTGTGGGTGACAAATACTTATGGATCGCGGCTACTCGTCGCTTAACCAATTTGTTTTCGATATCCTTCCGACTCCGAATCCAGCAGAGAGCCACCTCGGAATCGGTATACGCCGTGAATTTTACTGGGCTAGTCCCTAGGTTTTTACGGACGTCGTTGAACAATTCCGTTAATAGGACTACACTTTCCAACTCGAGTTTAGGGATCGTGCATGCTTTGGAGCTTATACTCGATCGTGTCTTTAAAGGCGTGACACGCCCTCGGGCTGCGATCAACCGCACGAGGCAACCCGTCTCAATTTTGCGTCGACTATAGATGACCGCGGCGTAACCATCACCGGATGCATCGCTGAAGCCTACTAGCTCCATCTTTTCATCCTTGGAGGTGTGCCCACTCCAACGTGGAACCCGAATTTCATTCAGGTATTCTAAGGACGAGAACACATTTTCAAGTTGCTTTCGGAACGGTTCCTGAATAATGTCATCCCAGTCGTAACCTTCCTGCCATAGATGTTGAATTTCTATTCTCAGTTTCATTACAACTGGAAGCAGCCAACCAATAGGATCGAAAATAGAAGCAGCTATACTAAGCATTCTTCGTTTGGTATACCTAACATTTAAAATTGGCTTGATACTGTACAGGAAACAGTCATCAATAGGACTATAGTGTAGGCCAAGGATCTTAAGATCCTTATCTGCCTTGTCAACCTCAACGTATGAACTAATTCGGTGACTTTCGTCAATATATTTTAGAACTTCTGGGCAATTCGTCGCCCACTTCGTTAGCGGAAGTTTGCCTTTCCCTAGAGTTTCTGTGATTTTTCGGATGACGTCTTGAGCTTCTTTTATACTGGACGCCCCGTATAACAGATCATCCATATAGAACGCGTTCTTGATGATCCAGTTGATCTCCTCATCAGGAGCATTGTCGTCTGCCACCTGGTGGAGTGTTCGAATTGCTTGCCAAGGTGCACAGTCTAACCCGTAGGTCACCGTTTTCAAGTAAAACTCTCTTATCGGTTCTTCAGGCTTTGCCCGCCAGAGAATCCTAAGCCTGATCTGATCCTCTGGTCTCAAAAGTATCTGCCGATACATCTTAGTAATGTCACTAGAGTATACATACGCAAACCTGCGTATTCTAGTGACAATGTTGAAAATATGGTTTTGCAACTTTGGACCGGGATGGATCATCTCGTTAAGGCTCACACCATTTGATGTCGGACTGGAAGCATTGAAGACATTCCGCAATTTCGTCGACGTGGCCTCTTGGCGAACCACGCTTAAATACGGGATATAATATACTTCGCCGCTAGTGTCAGATTGATGATCCTTTGGAACTTCAGCCATGTGGTCCAAATTAAAATATTCTTCCATAAACTCATCCGATTTGAGCTTGTGGTCTTTGTTTTTCAACCACCTTTTCTCCTGACCGAGATAGTGCTGCACAGCCTTGTGGTACGAGTTTCCTAGTTTAATATTATCTTGTCGCCACGGGGTCGGTACCACGTATCGGCCATCGTTCTCTCGGTAATGACCCTTTACGAATAGGTCCTCACAAATTTCGTCATCTATCCGACTAGATTCATCTCTACTTAGGGGCATATCCCAAAAAGCCCTTAAGTCCTGTTCCCATTCCTTGATTGTGACATGTGTTGAGGTGAACTTCGATACCGAGGATTCCGCCGGACCAGACACAATCCATCCCAATTTCGTGTTCTGGAGCAGGAAACTATCTACGGTTTCTACTCCATTCACGAAAAGTTGTGGAAGGATACTAGACCCTAATAAAACTGGAACGTGAGATGCATGTTCCGTTACGGGATCCGCCAACTTCTTCCCTTGAAACAATGCCTTTACTTGCGGCGGTACTTGTGGAAGGGAACCTTTAGTTACCCGTCTGACTACTAACGCTTTAGTGCTGACCTCGGAACCATCGTCCAATTTAAGGGTGAGACACACAACCGCTGACACTTTCCCTGCTGACACACCACCTACCCCTGAAATTTCGATGTTGATCTTTTTCTTTTTTAACCGAAGTTTCTGTACTAGATCTTCGGTTATATAGCTGCTCTGACTGCCTTGATCGATCAAACACCGAACTGGAAAGGCATGTCCTTCTCTTGCCTCTAGCTTAACGACAGCTGTTGGAAGAACGGTTCCGGACCATGACAATGCTGTCGAATTTTTGGCATGATGAACAGCAGAAGACGGGTTATCCCCTTTGCACGGATGCATGGCAGTAAGATGTTGCCCTTTGCATATTTCGCATTGGAGATTCTTGCGTTTATTGCACGCTTCCCCCCTGATATATTTGTGAGAGAGACAGTAAATGCAAATATGATAACGGCGGAGCAGTTTCTCCTTGTCGGTACTTTCAATGAATTGAGGACACTGGGCTGTGAAGTGCTTCCCCATACATAAGAAGCATTTAATCCAGTTTCTCTTTTCACCATCCGACTTGGAGACCAAGGCTATCTCCTTCTGGGTTTTTCTCTTATTCCCAAGATCCTCCACCTTGGATATCCCACTTAGACCATCCCAACCGGGGGACATGACCACATATCTATTTTCTAGAAATTGGTCGATGTCGTCTATCGTAACGGGCATTTTTGGATCTCGTAACGTTAAGTCGAACTCCCTCCGAGTTGTCATATCCATTTTCCTCGTCAGGACGAACGGAATGAATGGAATACCTTCATCTGCATTGAATCCTGCTTTCCGTAGGTTCTGAACTGCGGAACGCATGGTATCCAATGCTCTTCCCAGCGATCTAGCCTCCCTTTGGTTTATCTGAGGTAAGTCAACTAACGCCTGAATTTCCTTTTCTATTAAGGCCCGACGATTACTGTACCTTCGGTCAAGAAGAACCCATGCTTGTTGGTAATTCTCTCCGTATATCCCTAAATGGTCGATTACACGTTTTGCATCGCCTCTTAACTTGCTCTGAAGCATCATTAAGCGCTCCGCAAAACCGATTTCAGAACCATCGTATACAGAGTTAAAGAGGCTTTTGAATGGTTCGTATTGACTGATGTCCCCACTGAATATTGGAATATCTGGGATGGGTGGGGCGGGTCTAAAACGATATCCTGAGTTCCAAGGGGAAAAATGGCTCGAAGGACCAAAATGGTTTGGTCGGGTCTGGCTGGGATCTAAGAAGAATTCTGAGCGGTTTGGTCCAGGAGTCCGCAAATATTCTGGGCGAGGCTGACTAGGGTCTAATAAATAGTCCTGTCGTAGATGGGTGGGGAAGGGCCCAAGATTAGATGTACGCGGTTCGTCTCCCCACGTTGGATAATTTTGTCTATCCTTATCACAGGCCCCCCATGCCCCTCCAAATGCAACTTCACATCTGCTTGAACTCCTGGGCAGATCCCTAGCTGTCGCTTCACCTTGGAGTCTGTCGTTGACGTCTATGCCCAAGTCTCGTTCTAATAACCCTGTTTCAACTTGTCTTGGGACGGCCCCCCTACTCGAACTTCCTTCACCGGGATCTACATAATTTTGAGTCACTGGCGGGAGTTTAGGGACTTGCTCCCTAACTGGTCCCAAAGTTAACGGGTCGACCTCTGTTTGTCTCTCCTCAGGGATAAGAGAGGGATGAACTCTCTCAACGAACTCCTTTGTTTTCAAATAAACTGATTGCATGAGTCCCAGCTTATTCTCTCGAAAATATATTAAATCTGCCGAGGGATTCAATAATAGAAGCCGTTTATGTTCTGCAATGAACTCTAAATAGATCTGCCGGACCTCACTCCACGCGGTTTCAAAGCGTTCCTTAGTTCGCTTTTCCTGCCGCAGTTTGCATAGCGTCTCGCGAACCTCTTCAACTTTCAAAACCCGCTTTTGCTGAGCTTCAATGATCTCCTGGATCTCCATTTTTGGTTCTATTTCAACTGGTTGTCACTTAATTGAATTAAATATTTCCGTTTGGTACGGACAGTGTATATGAACGACACACAAAATACGTGGGAGGCGCAACACTATAAGGATCTTTCCTTTGGTCTGAACGCGCCCACGTAACAACAACAATAATAAAAATACACACCAACGATGTTAGAGTGTCGTTTGAGAAACGTGGGAGGCGCAACACTATAAGGACTTTGCCTTGGGTTTGAACGCGCCCACGGATCAACAACACCACAAAAATTCACACCAACGATGATAGAGTGTCGTTAGAGAAACGTGGGAGGCGCAACACTAAAAGGACTTTGCCTTGGGTTTGAACGCGCCCACGGATCAACAACACCACAAAAATTCACACCAACGATGTTAGAGTGTCGTTCGAGAAACGTGGGAGGCGCAACACTATAAGGACTTTGCCTTGGGTCTGAACGCGCCCACGGATCAACAACACTACAAAAAATCACACCAACGTTGATAGAGTGTCGTTAGAGAAACGTGGGAGGCGCAACACTAAAAGGACTTTGCCTTGGGTTTGAACGCGCCCACGGATCAACAACACCACAAAAATTCACACTAACGATGATAGAGTGTCGTTCGAGAAACGTGGGAGGCGCAACACTATAAGGACTTTGCCTTGGGTTTGAACGCGCCCACGGATCAACAACACAAAAAACAATGCACACCAACGTTGACGTTCAAGTAGTGTTTTATGTTGTGTAAACGAAACACAATCACTATAATTTCCCGCACTTTATATATATTTTTTCACAAGAGAAATTATTTTTATAATAGTAATTTTATTTAAAAACTTACTTTGGATCGTATCCGGCTCGACGGACCAGCTGTTTCAGCATTCTCCTAACGGCCTCTTCCAGTGAACTACCCTGCTCGGCGTTGGCCAAGCTCGCGCACTAGCACCTGGATGTTTTACTAGAGGACCGTGGTTGCTCTCGTTCCGGGTTTCCGAAACCTAACTTCGGAACGATGGGGTAATCAAACACCACTGAAACAGAAAACACTAAAGGGGTTAGAAAGAATACTTACTTGATTTGTATGGCTTAAGTAAATGAGAACACTCGCGACTCCACTTCAACATACCTTTATTTTCTAATCACAATATTCTATTTCACTCTTATTAATAATTTTTACTTAATTAATCTCAAAAGCGATTTTAAAGTAATTCCCGCGCGTAAAGTGTTCTCGGATAGAACCCTTTAGCTCTGTTCAGAGGCTTGTTCACAACTCCAAAGTAAAAGTAACGTTATTCTTAAAATCACCTATGTTTGACCCTTCCGTGTTTACACATTGCTTTGAAAGTGTTCTTGTACACAACACAATAACACTTGTTTGTTATTATAAATTTGGTTGTCGGCGACAAATCGACACCTGCTGTTGCGCTGCGAACTGCTGACACGGAAGAAAGTCATGTCGAGGCCAAATATACCATTTGGTATGTAACATGCTGATGCAAAGGCGGAAAAGAATCTCGTGATGTCCAAACAGGCCATTTGCATAGCATGTGATGTAACGACGGAAGAGGTTAAATGCGCAGGCAGACTGGGTTTCATGGGGCTAGCTCCAAAGATGCGGCTGCTGGAGAAAATCCGGTGAAATCGCTTGAACACGCGTCGACTCATTAAAATGCATCTTTCTGCTCATACGCATTTTAAGCCTAATCAGAAAATTGATTCTCGCGTCTCAAATTTATCTCTATTTGTCGTTGTCGTTTCATTTTTCTTATCTGGAGTGGTCTGGTTTATGACTCTGCTAACATCACTGCGATATAAACACTTGACAACATGTTCGATCGTCTCGGACGCTCGACACTGACTGATTGGCTGATAGCATTGACCCGAGATATTTAAATCGCTCAGTTCTGGGCAGGTTGCTGTCATTGCCATGGCATGTGTATGTACGAGGCTGTCCTCTATGTCGGTGCAAAATGTACTGTGTACTAACACCTAGGATGAACTAAGGGGAGTTTTTTAATCAATTTTTAAAAGCTGAAAATGTACTATTAGTAAGTTTATTTGAGCAGATATCGGAATGGGCCATATTTTGAAGCCTAGATTTCATCGAAGCGCACCACCGTGTTTTTTTTTTGGGATTTTTAGGTTGGGTAAATTCTGAAAATGAGTCCTGTCTCACTTTAAGTGTATACATTTACACTCCTTACTCACGCACTTTGCAATTCACGCCAAAACTAATGTCAGTTTCGGAAAATACAAAATGAGACCTTTCATTTGATACCCCACCCGACTATATTCGGTGAAAAAAATTTTTGAATCCTCCCTTTACATGTATGGGGAGCCCCCCTTTACCACCTAAATTTATGCCACTCGCTGTATGCGTGGGATTTCATAGTTCCCATCTGTCCACAAAAGTACGTGTGACAGACACATTGAATCGATTTTAATAAGGATTTCTTTTACACAAAACCTTAAAAAATGATGCGCAAGCCTATGTTAACTTCAAACAATATTGAAGGCCGTAAGAAGTTCGCCCTGGATCACATTCATTGGACAAAAGAATGACAGGATATTATTTTTTTGGACGAATGGCATAGATGGTTTTGCCTATTATTGTCACGATTTACGTACCGAAGAAAAAATTTTCAGTAAGCGTCAATCCGGCGGTGGCTCAGTAATGGTATGGGGTGCTATTGGCTATTTAAACAATTCGGGAAACCGACAGCTGGGCGCTTCAGGTATGTTTGCTTCTTGTGTGAGTATGGGGTAGGTAGGTATCAGTGGCCGCTCCGAGGAGCCGAATGAGCGCTTTGGTGCGCCGTTTTGATGCCACAAACTCCTAAGACCGTGACTGTTGTTATAGGAACAGGGAAGCAGAGTCCAGCTGGCTCGGATCTTCAGAGCCAGCCCGTAGCATTCACGAAGGAAAGCAGCTCTCCGACCCTGCAGCTAGAAATCTCACTGAGGTCCCCAAAGAATGGTTTACCCAGTGTCCTCAGCCTGACTCGAGCCAGAGCCGGGCAATCGCAGAGAAAGTGCATGAGGGTTTCCCCTTCCTTCTCCGCAGCTTCGGCAATGCGAGTTGTAGGGTAAGCCGAGCCTAGCGGCATGGTCCCCTATGGGCCAGTGCCCCGTGCAGACCGCCGTAATCTTGAATGCATTTGCACGCGTCTGGCACAGGAGCTCTCGTGATCGGGCTATGTTGTAAGCGGGCCAAATTCTCCTTGATTTGGCACAGCTTGTAAGCCTTCGCCATCTCAGGCCCGCGGCTGCTAGGCAGTGCGAGTAGACTCGGCCCCCGACAGCCGCCAGCGGAACACCGACTGTATTCCCCGAGGGACTGCCAAGAGCAGAGCCTTGCCTGGCCAATCCGTCTATGTTCCCCTCTATGTTCCTATATCCGGGAACCCAGAGGAGAGTGATCTTGAGCATGCCGTCCAGAGCGTGTCTCTGCACTGCCCCACCAACCGGGAAGATGTCGTCGTTGAGTACAAGGCCTTGATGGCCGCTTGGCTGTCGGTCAGAATGGCTATGTTACGCTTGGGAATCACGCTCCAGCCATCGACAGACTTCCAATATCGCCAGTACTTCCGCCTGGAATACACGAGCGAAACCTGGGAGACCATACGACTTGGATACACCGTGTGTATTCGAGAAAACCCCCGCGCCGACTCCATAGGCCATCTTTGATCCGTCCGTAAAAAATGCCGTGTCATAGTCTTGCAACACGCCGCCGGTCTTCCACTTTGCCCTGATTGGAAGGTCCACAGCAAAGTTTCTCGTGAAGTTCAGCTTGCGTGTGACATAGTCCGTGGGGGATGCCCAGATTTCTCGAGGTATTTCATCTAGAATGTTGCTGTGGCCGTAGGACTTCGCTGTCCAACATCCGGACTCACGTAGTCTGACGGCACTGCACGCTGCAACATATTTGATGTGGAGGTCAAGGGGGAGGAGATGCAGTAATACATTGAGAGCATCTGCCGGGCAGGACTGCAGAGCCCCCGTAGCACCTGCACACGCGGTTCTTTGAATCCTATTAAGCTTCGTTCTATTGTATTTCTTCTTCAAAGCCTGCCACCATACAATAGATCCGTACGTCAGGATCGGACGCACTACAGCGGTGTACATCCAGAGAACCATCCTCGGCCGGAGACCCCATTTCTTGGCAAAGGTTCTCTTACAGGCATGGAAGGCTATACAGGCCTTCTTAACTCTCAGTTGTATGTTCAACCTCCAATTTAGCTTAGGATCCAGGATTACACCCAGATACTTTACATTAGAGGAAAGAACCAATCTTTGTTCATTCAGCCGTGGTAGATGGAATTCAGGTATCCTTGTCTTGGTGGTGAATAGCATCAGTTGCGTTTTGGTTGCGTTTATGCTGAGTCCGCATCTTGCGGCCCACAGCCACACCTTTCGCAACGCTCCTTCCATGATGTCGCTCATAATGGACAGAAACATCCCTGATACTAATATCACCAAGTCGTCGGCATACGCCACCACTTTCACCCCGCTGCTGTCCAATGTACGTAAAATTTTGTCCATTACTATTAACCAGAGCACCGGTGAGATAGTACCACCCTGGGGCGTGCCTCTGTTCACAGCTCTGGTTAAGTGGTTGCCTCCCAGATCGGACTGGATTATCCTGGTACTCAGCGTGGATATAATCCAATGCGTGAGATACCCCTCCAATCCAATACCGGTCAAGGCTTCCTTGATGGCGTTGGTACTGACGTTGTTGAAAGCTCCTTCTATATCCAAGAAGGCAGCAAGGGTATACTGCTTGTACTGCAGCGACCGCTCAACCGTGCCAATTACCTCGTGGAGGGCGGTTTCTGTGGATTTTCCGTTGAGGTAGGCATGCTGGGACTTAGAGAAAGGCGTTCTCTCCATAATCGTCCTTAAGTGAATGTCCAGGACGCGTTCTAGGGTCTCAGCACGAAAGAGGTCAGGCTGATTGGCCGAAAGTCCTTCGCGGGCTCATGACCTCGCCTGCCCGCTTTCGGTATGAAAACCACCCGTGCGCGCCTCCAGGACTGCGGTACGTATCCTAAAGTGATGCAGTTTCGGTAAATCTCAACAAGCCACGGCACAACCCTTTCCTGCTGCTTCTGTAGCATGACTGGCATTATGCCATCTGGGCCTGGAGATTTGTATGCGGAGAAGCTGTTTATAGCCCAGCCGATCCTATCCCCGGTAATTACCGATTTGATAGTCTCGGACAGCTGGGGTTGCCGCAAACCCTCCAAGCGAGGTTCTGACTCACAGTCCTCCTCGCTGGAGGGAAAGTGCGTTTGCACCAGCAGCTCCAAGGTTTCACTAGAAGATTCCGTCCAGGAGCCTTCCGACTTTTTAAGGAAGGATGGACTCTTATGTTCCTTGGACAGAATCTTATTGAGCCTCGCGGATTCACTAGTGCTTTCAATGTTCTGACAATAGTCTAGCCAAGACCGTCTCTTGGCGGTCCTGATAGCCGACTTGTACTTCTTTAGGCAGTCCTTGTATGGCTGCCAGTATTTTTGCCTGTAGCAGATGTTGAAGATTTCTCTGGTCAGCTTCCTGAGACTAGAGAGATCTTCGTTCCACCACGGTGGCAGGGTCTTTTTGCTGTACTTAGCAGGGCACGAGACTTTGAAGGCGGTATCAAAAGCCTTCTCCAGAGCCCCGACCTTTGACTCCAGTTCGTCTGTCGTGCCAATCCTACCAATTTGTGCACCGGAGAGTTTGTTCTTAATTACCTGACCAAACTTTCTCCAGTCGATCCTCCTGGGGTCTCTAAAGGGCTTGGAGACCTCTGCGGCGAGATCTAGACTGAAGAGTATCCAACTGTGGTCAGAGAAGGATCTCTGGTCAGACACTCTCCAGTCCTCCACCCTAAGAATCCCGTTGTCGGTTATTAGGGTGATATCAAGGACCTCCTCCCAACCGTCACAGTTCTCCAAGCAGGGGAAATGAAAGGTTGGTGTACTGCCCCTGTTACACACCGATAGATTTGAAGTAATAATAAAATCAAAGAATGACTCACCTCTTTCGTTGATTTCGGAGCTGCCCCAAAGCGTATTGGCTTTCTTTGGTGTTATGGTGTTCGTCAGATGTTGTAGTTCTTCTGGCGGAGCTGATCGCTCGTGAGCCATTTACACCGAGGAAATATACACGTTCTCTGCCCCCCCCCCCTGCTCCAGCTTGACCACAACTAGGTCATTGGAACTCAGGTCCGGGCACAGGAAAGCGTGCAGACTCTTCCTCGCAAGAATACATGCTCTAGGTTTAGCCTGATCAGCGTCTCCCGTGCTGTGGAATAAATTAAAATATTTGCTTTGGAGCCCTTTGATGGTTCGGTCGCTTCCGACCCAGGGCTCCTGTATTAATGCGATGTCGATGTCTTCCTCTAAGAGAAAGACGAGCAGATTAGCCGAGGCACACTTCGAGTGCTGCAGATTTACCTGCGTTACCCTCAGCATGATCTGCTTGCGTGGGGGGTTTGTCAGCCCCCGTCGGACCGTCGATCGTCATCTCCTCCAACAGCTCGTTGGCGGCGTCGATTGGGTCAAGGTCGTCGTCCGGTTTTACAGAGCGGAACACTTTTACTTTGGCGTTCCTGACTCCGAACCACACTTTATAATCAGCCTTTTTTAGTGCTTCCAGGCACTCTTCGTTTATGCGGAGTAGTACGGGCTGGCTGTTTATCTGAGGTTCCTCCTCCTTTATAACAACCCAGTCGTCCATGGGGATCCCGGGGTTGTGAAGGCGCAGGAAATGGACCAGCTTGTCCTTCTCCATGCGGATCTTCGACAACCAAATGCGAGCGACCGGTCTCCTGGGAATCTCGTCATAAGGGATAATCTTGAGCTTAACGCCCTCCCAAGCGTCGCTGATCTTAGCGACGCACGAGCCGAGAAAGTCCTTAGAGAACTGGTCCGTGCAAGCTATTACGTGGAACCCACGGACCACCTGAGATGAATCAAAGTGGGGAGTGAGTCCCGGGTGTTTGCCTCCGGTTTCCATGAGATGTTCATAGACCATGCCCGACAGCCTAGCCTCAACACTGGTCCACACCTCCAGCGTTAGTTTACCGCTAGCAGAATTGCCATCTGCCAGCGCCACAGGTAAGTGACTCCTGGTCACATCGCTGAAGGGCTTCGCAGTACGTGGCCCGCCGGCTGACGGTTGCTGTACAATTTCCTCCGTATGTTGCTTGGCGTCTGCGCTCTTGCCCACTCTGCTCCGCTTCTTATCTTGTTCGACCTCGTCTTTAGATCGGTTGCGTTTTAAAGCGATGGGCTTCGCCTTCTGCTCGTCAGCCCGGCGTTTGCTGTTGTATTCATCAACAATCGCCTGGTATTTAGCAAGGTCTTTTTCATCCCGCTCGTCGACAGTACCGGCCTCCTTATTGTTGGCAATCTTGCCGAGAATATGCATGGCCTTCTGGTGCTGGCTTTTGAGCAGGACACCCGTGGACCTTCGCTTCTTAGCCGGTTTCCGGCGACCGGCATTCTTGTCGGTTTTCGCTTTCGAGGGATCCCCCGATGCTGAGGGCTTCGGGTCAGGAGTACTATGTCTGGTACTCGCTACACCCAGCCTGACGGCAGTGGGTTCCAGGCTGGAAGCCACTAGTCCGCCTGGCGCCTCGCTCCGGGAGGTCCCTGCGGTTGGTTTCAGCACAACGGTGCTACGGCTGGCACCGAGTGTACTGCTCTCGACGGCCACTGTCTCCTGGCTGGAGGCTAGCAGCTCGTCCTCCGATGATGCGCCTGGCATCATCGCCTCCTCTTCTATCGTCGTTTTGGTTTTTTTATTAATTGAGTCCATGTCTTGGTCCCACGAGTAGTCCGGGAAGAATGTCCACCCTGGCTGGCCCGGCCACCAGGGTAAGGGTCTTATTTGAAACTGAAGGTGCCCAAGGTATTCAGAGTTCGCATACTAAAGACCAAGCTCCCCATTGGCCACGCAGCCCTCGGCGTATGCTGTTCCACCTTGGCTTGGGGTCCTATTAGCACCTTCTCCGGTGCAGGGAGGACGATCCCCGGGCTGTTGCTTCAGTCCATCCCCCCGCCAGATCTACTTGCCCCTAACACATGACCAGCAGACAAGCAGATCCTCGTCAGTTGGATGAGCCTACCCCAGCCCGGCCCTACACACTCTTGGCCCGCCCGAAGACGGTTTCCAGCGGCCACCACGCGGAGGTCGTGTGAGGACTTGCCTAATTATGCAACTTTAACCTGAAGCATAATCAGACCAGGCCGCCTGTGTGAGTATATTTGAGTGTAAAACTATCCCATTTGTACGTAGCTCGTTAAGAATATGTATGTCAGATTTAGTACTTCGGGTTGTAAATTTACACGGTAAAGACAACTGTGAGCTACTGTAACTTACTAATAGTATGATTTTTATCAAACTTGGGGATAATATGCTTCATATTATATTTTATACTACTACCAACCTTTATAACTCTGAGATAAATTTAAAGGAGGTTTTACTCAATTTTCCCAAAAATATGATAATATACTATTATTAACTTAATTTGAACAGATATCGATATGAAGAGTATTTTGAGGCCTGGGCACCGTATAGAGGCAGCTTCATGATTTTTCATTTAAGTAGTTTCTGATAATGGGTCCGTTAAAGAAATCATCATTTTGCACTCCTCCCACTCCCCGCCTTTTTAACAAATCTCAAAACTAAGACCGGCTTCGAAAAGTAGTAATCGAGACCTTTCATTTGATACCCCACACGATTATATTTGGTGAAAAAATCCCAACGTAGGAGGATATCGGTCGTTGCATGTCTGGGGGTCCACAGGTCCCACCTTCTCACCAAATTTCGTGTCAATCGCTATAGCCATTTTTGGGAAAAGTGCCTGTAACAGACACAGACAGACATTGAATCGATTTTAATAAGGTTTTGTTTTACAAAAAAAACCTTAAAAACATGCCTCTTTCCCAGCGTATGGCTTCGAATGTGCTGGTCTGAACTGACAATTTCAGTAAGACAATACACCAATACATGTGGCCAGATCAACTTTGGCTTATTTTGAGCTTGAGATATGAAGATTATCGAGAACGTATGGTCGATTTTGGCACGAAAAGCAATGAACTCAAAGAAGCTATCAGAGTGGCCTGGGCAAACATCCCTTATGACAAAATCCGATCACTGTATGACAGTCTTCCGCGCCGAATCATTGCTTTACATGATGCCAGAGGCAAATGGACCAAGTATTGATCGAAAACCAATACGAAAATTATTTTTTTTTCATCCGAAACAGTAAGTGCGGCTGACCTTAGTTCACACTTGCAGTATGTAAAAAAATCGAAAAACCTGCAAAGAAACAACACCTAGAATTTTTTTTGAACAAATCTTTTTGTAATATGAATTGAAATAGTCTCTAATAACATTATAAAAAAAGGAAACATAAAAATCTTTTGTTTTTTTCTCAAAAATGGAAAATGTAAGTGCGGCTAACCTTAGTTCGTGCACTGTAAGACACAATTTGGTTTGAAGTTTGAAGAACATTTAACTGTTATTAACAAAGTTATGGAGGATGAAACTTTGCCATTTGTAGTGAATTTCGTGCATTTTACAACGTATGTAACGTCAGCATTCCATATCAATTCGTCAATACACTATGTACAGTATTCGGAAATAGGCAGTTTGTTTAGGGTGAGAATAATATCTATGGGATTCCGACTTGTTTATTAAGGGGGTCATCCCGTGTGTCAGATTCGCGGAATCGAATTTTTTTTGGAATCAATTGTTTCTATATATAGTATAGAATATATGGGTAAAGCGATTTTTTGATATTCGGAGTAGTTCGGAAATTATCGTTTGGAACACGTGGTAAGTCACATACCAGATTTATGTTGATCGCCGTAATAAAGATCGTATTTGTCGGTTCGAAGGACGTTCGAAAGACTTCGCTAAAAGGGCAAGAATTGAAGCCAATGCTGTACATGTGTTTCTTTAAGAAAACCAAGGTTTATGGATTAGGTATAGCAGATTAATGGTCAGTTAAGGTTTTATGGATGAAAATCGCATTCTACTTTTTAAATGCGTTTTTCTCGAAACTGCATATTGAAAATCGGCTGCCATCATAGCCTAAAATCTACCCAACGAAATTCTTTGAAATTTTCAGGACTTATTCAGAACATATTTCTACGGTCCGCAAACTAGGATAATTGTGATTCATTCAGTAGTTTTTTTTTATTCATTAAAGAAGCCTTAAAAAAACACCAAAATTCACAAAAAAAAGTTCAACACGGCGCCAAAAATTTAGCTTTTAATATTTTTTAATAATCCTAGTTTGCGGACTGTAGTTAAGTCTTGAC
Organism: Hermetia illucens; assembly: GCF_905115235.1. Taxonomy (NCBI): domain Eukaryota; kingdom Metazoa; phylum Arthropoda; class Insecta; order Diptera; family Stratiomyidae; genus Hermetia; species Hermetia illucens. The sequence goes on along the minus strand of NC_051853.1, from coordinate 106,059,646 downwards.
GTTAAAATGGCGTTTGCTTTTTTTATTTAAGATGTCCATAGCGTCCTCTAGCGTGGCAGAAGAAAAACACTTTTTTTTTGGGGATGGGTGCATAAGGTGCTCTGTATTTCAATAACGAACTATGCGATCGGGCTGGAAAAATTATTATGCACGCTCAAGATATTAATAAATCTATGGTGAAAAATTCGTATTTGTATCTTTATCCAGTTCTTCACAAAAAAATTCTGAAAAAAGCAAAAAAACGGCCTTGACATGGGATGACCCCCTTAATTGTGATAGGGATTATTGGTAATTCATATTTTGCTTGTTGATTTGATAAGTTTCCTCCGAGGTTGTCAGGTTCGTGAATGTTAATAGTCCGCCTAATTGCGTCGTAAGCTTGGGTATTGTTAGCTGGATTAGGATATTGCACAGTACACCTGGTTTGATCTCTATCAAATTTGTTAGAACATACAACTGGTTCTCAAATATGTGCAGCCCGCCACCAAGTAGATGGTGAGCTCTGGACAAGCTGATCCCAAAACAAAATTTTCATTTTTATTGGCTCGAACCAGTTGTAGGTTCTAACAAATGCGATTTCGGTCGTTGTAATTCATACCCTTGGCGGGTTTTGAATTAAATATAAATGAGCCAAATGCCACCTGTTGCCGCTTTCGGTCACGCTGCTCCGCAGGGTAGAGGCGCTCAGGCAGCGTTCTGATGAGATCGCCTCTGCCCTGCGATCGAAACCGCATAGCCAATATTATAAATAAATAATATCAATTTAATCTGGTGCCAATTGACTGAAGGATGTTTATCTACTACAAATTGTGCTTCTCCACGAATTTTCGTTTGTTTTTGAGGTTCCACAGATTCCTAGTTGCAAAAGCCTGCCATGAAATAACTTTTGTTAGAATTTGAAAATTCGTCAAGTCTACTAGGTTCACGAAGTATATCCTCGAAGGATAAATTCACTGAAAGTTCAGAAACTGGAGGGTTATCCTCATCAGGAGAGGCTGTACATTGATTTAATGATAGTTCACTTTTTTTTATTTTCAAGCCCTGTAAATTGAGCTGCACTTTCACCTGGTGTTGCCACTTATTTTATATTATAATATATATATATATATATACTATACTAATTTACTTCAATATTTTCTAGAGTTTACTGTCAAGTTTGACTAATTGGTTGGTTGGATTAGGGGAACTGATGTTTAGTAGTGAATGATGGGCTTGAATGGATGTGTCTTTGGCTGAATTCAGGAAACTGATGTTTGATACCGGATGATGAGCTTGAATGGCTGTGTCCTTAGTCATTTACTGATATGTTACTGCTTTGTGGCTTTGCATCCTAAGCCGTTTGTTGTTAAAGCCTACACTAGACTTTGGGTTTTATTCTTTTTTAAGGACTGTGCAAATGTCCTGCTTTTTGTTTGAATTCTCGTCTCGAGAATCTGCTAGATTTACTTAACAGGGCTGAAAAAATTAACAAAATCGCGTTAAGTTGAAATTTCCAAAAAATCATTTCGCACCCATTCATCGGTATGGTGGTAAGTAAATTATTTGAACCTTTTCAGGGGAACAGTGCTAATTCCTGTACTTTAAGTTCGAAAGACCGACTGCGCCAGTTACGATTTTAGGACGCGTTACTACTTATGAGCAAAAGAAAAGGAAACGCTTTAGAATAAAAATACAATTTTATTGGAGTGAACTCAAAATGTGAACAATGCGAATGAAAAGCACTATAAAGAAAAATTCTCTTTTATAATATCTTAAAGGATAAACAAAATGATTCCAAATATAATAGTACAATATAATTCCATTAATGATTTTGGATTTCAAGTATTATCGTCTGTAAATATTTTAACTTCACAAATCTTATTTCAATTAGTTTCGTTTGCAAATTCTAACCTTTCAAATAATATATTAGCATCTTGCTGGGCCTTGATACCTTATTAAACCATGTATATTAACATTTTTAAAACAATTGGTTGAATTCAATTATTTTATTTAAAACTAAGAATAGAATATAAGCGAAAATGAAATATTATGGGTTATCGATATATGCGGTTCGGGAGTTTAGCTCAGACTAACTTATAGAAAAATGCAAGCAAAAATTTTTATTACAATTACATAGACTTCAAGTTGTATGTGTAAAGAAAGAGAAAATATTACAATAGGCAAGTATCAAAAAGAATTCAACATTCTCCCGCCGCCAAGTTAATTAATTAATTTACTTCTAATGGAAATAAATGCTGAATTGATCTCTTCAAGAGAACTCCATTATGAAGACGCAGCTCGCATGAACGGATTCGGTTGTCTCGGCCGACAAATACCCTTTCAATGGTCGCCAGCTTCCAAAAAAGCCGTGGAATAGAAGAGTCGTGTACTATCACAACATCGCCGACTTTCAATTCACGTGTGAATTTTGTAGGTCCATGATGCGCTGACCGAAGTAATTGAACATATTCCGTCCGAAATCGTTTAAAAAATGTATCTGCGAAGCGAAATCGTACCTTCCACTTAGCTCGAATGTTTTTGTCGGCTTCTTGAAACGAAGCTGTTGTTAAGCTTGAAGGAAAAGTGCCGAGCAAAAAATGAGCAGGCGTTAAAGGAGAGAGGTCGCGTTCGTTGTCACTAACATAGGTAAGTGGTCGAGCGTTAATCACGAATTCCGCTTCAGTTAAGTAAGTATATAGCTGGTCAAAAGTTAACGTAGATCGCTGAATCGCTAATTTTAAAACGTCTTTAACGCTTCGTACCAATCTCTCCCAAAAACCGCCCCACCAGGCAGCTCTTTCCACAATGAAACGCCATTTAACGTTGTTTTCTGCTAAATAGTTGTGGAAAGTTTCAGATTGTATCGTCGTCCTCAACTGTTGAAACTCCAATGTCGTTCTTTTAAAAGTTTTTGCATTGTCCGAATATATAACGTTTGGTACACCTCGTTTGGCAAAGAATCGCCGTAATGCTAGCACACAAGACTCTGCGTTCAGATCTGGCGTCAATTCTAAATGCACGGCTCGTACGACCGCACAAGTGATAAGCAATACGTAAGCCTTCCGGTTGCTCTCATTGGAAGAACTGCGAACAAATAATGGGCCTGCGAAGTCGATACCCACTATTTCAAAAGGGCGCGAGGCTAACAATCGGTTCTTAGGCAGAGGTGCGAATGGTTGGTTTCCTGCCTTTCCTTTGATACGTTTGCAGAGTAAACAGCGATGAATTATAGTCTTGACCGCTTGGCGAGCTTTGATCACCCAAAATCGTTTTCGCAGATAAACAAGCGTAAAATTCGTTCCACGATGAAATGTTTTTTCATGAGCTTCGATAATGATAAGAGACGTTAAGTGTGAGCTCTTCGATAAAATAACTGGATACATTTCATCAAATTCCAACTCCGATTCACCTAGGCGGCTGCCTACACGTAAAATTCCGTCATCGTCGACAAAGGGGTTTAATGACAAAATCTTCGAACACTTAGGAACCAATTGCCGGTTGCTAAGAGCATTTACTTCTTCTTTGAAAACTTCGAATTGAACCCTTTTTATCCAGAACAGTTCTGCTCTCCGTAGTTCATCCGCAGTCAGGTGTTCTTTGAAACCTACTCTCTTTCGAAGCAGGTCAACGTATCTAAGCACATAAGCTGTAACACGAAGAAGCCTCCGGTATTTGCTGAATCGTTCAATATGTATTGGATTATCAGGTACTGCACAGTCAGATTGAGTGGTCGACTGAGGAATAGTTAAAAGGCAAAAATCAACTGCGGTCATCGGAGTTTCGAAATCTTGGTCGGATATGGGCCACTCACTAATGTCGTTGTATAACGGTCCGTTAAGCCAGGTCTCGCAACTCAGTAGAGTTTGTGCAGAAACACCCCGAGTCAATAGATCTGCGGGATTGATTGATCCTGGGCAATGATTCCAGTTGTCGTTAGCGGTTAGTTGCTGAATTTCTTGAACTCGGTTGTAAACGAATACATCTTTCTGGAATTTACTGCTACGAATCCAGTATAAAGTAATTTTTGAATCGGTCCATAAATATATTGAATCGAATTTCACTCTTAATTTCTCAACAAGATAGCAGCGCATCCTTGCGGCTTCCAGATCAGCACATAGTTCCATTTTGGGTAGTGTTATGCGTTTGTCACGAATAGGCGCAAGTCGACTTTTTGCATATAAAAACGAAGTGCGAATGGTTTCATCCAAATTCCTACTTCTGATGTATGCAACAGATCCGTAAGCTTTTGGACTCGCGCCCGCGGAAATATGTAGCTGCTTCTCAACTTGATGTGGTGAATCGAATACATAGCGAGAAATCGTAAGGGCTCGTAGTAAATGTATTTCGGATACGCTTTTCTTCCATTCGTGCAGCATTGATGCCGGTAAAATTTCATCCCATGCCAAACTTTGTTTCCAAGCCTCTTGGAAAATGAGCTTCATTTTTATGACAAATGGTGATAACATTCCCAAAGGGTCATAAACAGATGCTAACGTTTGAAGAATGGTTCGTTTCGTTACTACATCGAAAGATATCTGTTGACAAAGCTTTTCCAGATCCACTGCAAGGGTATCAATTTCCATAAACCATATGAGTCCTAACACCTTGTGTTTTGAAATATTGTTGCTTTCATTTGTATCGAAAATTTGCCTTAGTTTCTCGTTGTTCGACTTCCATTTACGTATGTTCATCGATGCTCTGGACAATATTTCACGTGTTTCGTTGAACAATTTTACAGCGTCTTCAAAATTGTCAACACATACGATTAGGTCATCCACATAAAACGATTCTTTTAGTAGTTCACAGGTTTCAGGAAAATTGATTGATTCATCCTCCAAATGTTTCAACAATGCTCCAATCAGATGAAACGGGCTGCAGGTGACTCCGAAGGTTACCCTATTCATTTGAAGAATGATTATTGAAAGCAAATCATCCAAGGATAAAATCCAGAAAAAACGATGTACTTTTCGATCCTTTTGTGCCAGCTCTATCTGCAAGAAAGCTCGTTCGATATCGGCCGTAATTCCATGTTTGCCAAGCCTGAAGTTCAAAATCATTTTTAATATGTCTGGTAAAAGGTTTGGTCCTGACCACAATAAGTCGTTTAATGAGGGGTTACCACCAGATCGTGCTGATGCGTTAAACACAATACGCGTTTTTGTGGTCTCTCTTTCCTCCCGATACACCGGTCGATGTGGCATAAAATAAGTCCGTTCGTTGGTTTTTTCTGCTTCATCGCAAATTTCTGCAACACCACTTGAAATCATCTCCCGTATGATTTCATCGTATTGCCTTAACTTTTCCGGATCCTCACTAAGCTTCACCAATGAACGTCGAAGTCCTTTGAGAGCGCCACCGCGGTTGTTATCAATAGTGCATTCGTCGTTTCTCCATAGCAATGATGCTTCATATCGCGTGCCATTTTTCCGAATGTGTTTTTCGATAATATCATCCACTTGAAGCTTATGATGTTTTGATGTAATATCGTCAACAACCCATAATCGTTCAATCCGATCAACTAAAGATTCAAGTGAGTTGTCCTCAATTACACCAACATTGAGATTCGTAGATGTTACTGACGTGCCTTGGGTCGATATAAGTCCTTGTAGTGTCCATCCGAAAATGGTGTCAATGGCGACAAGGTTGTCGGTTATACTTTTGAAGTCGTCTTTTACTATGGACCAGTAAATATCGGCCCCTATTAACATTCCGATTTCGAATTCCGTTTCATTTAAATATGAAGTATTCGCTAACTTAAGGCCAAGGATGTCCAATTCTGTGCTACGAACATACTGGAATGCAGTAGAGCAAATTTCTGGCACGACTATAACCAGGATTTCGATCGCCTCGTCTGAATGTAAACTACGTAGTTTAATTCGAACGCGTTTAAAGAGCTTTAGCTCAGAGTTATTCGAATCTCCAAATGGTAAAATACGTAGCTTACAGGTATCATGTGTGTCGAGTTGTAGTTTCGTTACAATGTTTTCTTTGACAAACGTACGCTGCGAGCCACCATCTAGAATTATTCGTACTGGCACAGAACTTGAATTACTCGAAGCTATAATAGTAGCCGTTTGAAGAAGTACCTCTTCTGTTTGCAGTAAAGCTGATGCATACAATGTTGTTGTTGAGCCACAAGAGTTTGTTGCAGGTGCTACCGTTGTTGTTGAAGGTGCTACTGTTGTTGTATTTTTAGCTTTAGGTCGGTATGTTGGGTCGTGCATAGACGTAGCATGATTACTTCCACAAAGAGAACACTTTACACGTTTATTGAAGCATCGCTTAGCATTGTGTCCCTTTTTGGTGCATTTAAAGCAATACCCGATGCTTTTCAAAATTGTCAATTTTCCGTTAAATGACTGTTTGATTTGCAAAAGCAGCAAAACTCAGCTATGTTCGTAGTGGTGAGTAACCCAGCAGCCGTTTTACATGTATTTGCGACTTTTGATGTTCTCGTTCTCCGGTCATTTGTCAGCTCGGCCATTTCGAGAGAGGAGATCTCTTCTTTAATAAATGACAGAATATCATTTAGCTGATCACCACCACAACTACTGTGCTCGCTAGTACCCACCGATGGTGATGCATTTTCGTCTTCGATTGAACGTGCAGCTTTATCTTGCTTACTCGGATGTAGCCTATGAAAATCGATCACTGAATCATGAGGCAAACAATGCAGAATTAAACTTCTCAGCATTATAGAGTACTGTGACGATGGAACATTAAGTGCGGTAAGTGACCTTGTATGGGCTCTTATGTCTGTGTATAATTTCCTCAATTTTGTCACGTCATGACGAGAGTTTATTCGAGAAAGGTTCATCAGCTGCTGCATCGTATGATCGACGAGCTTATCGACGTTTCCATACTGTTCCAGCAACAACGAAACAGCCGAATCATAGTTGGCGTTTGTTGGTGTAAAACCAGCAATTGTATCTGCTGCCTTGCCAACCAAATGATTTGATAAATAATTAAATTTATCAGCACCGGTTAAATCCGTTCGGTCATGAACCGCTACACGAAAGCGTTCCCAGAAAGGGAGCCACTCATGAAAATGACCACTGAAAACTTTTAACGAAAGTTTTGGCAATTTAGCAGAGCTAAATGTGTGCTCCTTTTTTCGTTCAATACTTAGGCTAGATGATGATGAAGTGTCAAGATTATCGCGGCATTTTCGTAACCGTTTAAGTCTCTGGTTTAGGTGCGATAAAATGTTCGCGGCTTTATCCTCATACTCGTAAATCGTTTCAAATTCTTTCTGGGCATTTTCTAGCTTTATAGAAGGTCGAATTTTATCATTGCATTTTCGTAACGTACCCAAAACTGAATTTGTGCGTTCGATAAAGCTCACAAGTTCGTCTTCAATAAGATCAATGTCTTCCGTTTTATCACTTTTGGAATCTGAGCTGTTTAAATATTCGGACGCACTATTTGTTAATTTCGTTAACTGCCCACGATAAACCGCTCGTTCCGTTATGCCCATGTTTATTTTTTTTTTTCACTCCTTTTCTTCCGATAAAGGTATTCCGACTTACGTTCCGATAAAGGTATTCCGACTTACGTTCCCGGGTTTCGGCACCAGATTTTAAAACAATTGGTTGAATTCAATTATTTTATTTAAAACTAAGAATAGAATATAAGCGAAAATGAAATATTATGGGTTATCGATATATGCGGTTCGGGAGTTTAGCTCAGACTAACTTATAGAAAAATGCAAGCAAAAATTTTTATTACAATTACATAGACTTCAAGTTGTATGTGTAAAGAAAGAGAAAATATTACAATAGGCAAGTATCAAAAAGAATTCAACAAACATATACAAAATGATATTCGATGTAATAATTGCGTACAAAGCTTTTATAAGATAGCCATTTATTTATTTTTTAGATGATCATTTAGCCACAAATTATCATGTCTTATAATAAAATTAAAACCGCCGTCGATACCATGGGCCAAATGTATGTGAGGTATGCTCTACGACGAACGTTTCTCCTCAACATCCTTGATGGTGCTTATATTATATACTACGAAAATTATAAAGTTACTCCGAAAAATAACCACCTCCGGAGACTTCTGATACCACAACACATCAGGATCTAGCTTCAAATCAATAGACTATCCGAAATTGGCGATCGAAAATTAAGAGTTGAAACCAATTACGGTAGAGATTACCGCTGCGAATTAACTGCGAGAAAACACAGAAAGTTTGTAGTAGGCTCATTTGCCGGAAGCAATCTTCGAAAAAGAACAAAGACAACGTAGTGTTGCGATAAGCATAAAAGGTCCGTCTTTGATGAATATCCGGCAAAAAAGACTAAATGTTCAAAATGCAATCAATAAATTCAAATTATATTGAATAAACTAGCTTACTACCATGTAATCTCATTTTAAAGGTTTTGTGTGAACTAAAAACTTATTAAAATCGATTCAGTGTCTGTCTGCCTGTCTACCATACCCGATTTATTAGAAAACGGCAGCACCAATTGTCACGGAATGTGGTGAGAAGGTGTGGTCTATGATTGCCTGTACATGCGCAAATGGCGCCATTTTGTGTTGAGTTTTAGGAGTGTCGGTCTCCACATATATTCGGAAGGGGTGTGTACATTGTTTTTTTCATAGAATATAGTCATGTACCACACATCAAATGAATGGGATCGATGAACAGATTTTATTTCTGATATTCGGTGAAATATAAGGGAGGGCTCCAAATATTTGCTCCAGCCGAATAATCTGTAAAAATTCACAATGGTGCATCCATACAAAATCTAGGTCTCAAAATGCATCCGACATCTATTCGAATAAAATTAATAATAGCATATCGCTGTTTTAGAAATATACCCGAATCCCTCTTAAGGTCAACTTAGAAGTACAAGGTTTGACACTGATATAAGGGATGATATAAGGAGGTTCGAATGAAATCCAGCTATTATTAACCAAGTTATGGACGTTCAAAATTTTGCATTTTACGTACACTGTTTGCGCTCTAAGACATGTATGACGTCATCATCAGTGAACTTATATGAAAAGCTGGGTCCGTGGGGGACATTTCAGTTTTCTTTTCTTACCTTTTTTGGTATGAATTGCTCGGGGCAGATATGCGCATATATATATATGCGCTACTTAAGTTTGCGGGTAGTGTCCAATAAGGATAGATATGTGTGTGTACGTTAGTACTGGTGTATTTACTGTAAGTACATATTTGTATGCTTTTATGCACGAAGTAAAATGGAAATGCGTGGAGATATGTAGTACGAGCAAAATATTTATGTCTTTGATATGTATGTATGTACTTACGTAAATCTGGAGTTTAGTAATTATTGAAGGAACTTTTTTCATCTTTAGCTATGTACGAAGGGAAAAGCGTGCATAGGGAGTTCCTCACATAAAATGAATACAAAACTTACATGAAGCGCCCATTTTTCTCGTAACGATGATATTATGAAATATAGTTACTATTATAATCATTGTACTCACATATATATTTTATAAACAATTAAGAATTAATGTAACCTGTCATAACTTATTATCTAATATTTTTTTATATCTTTAAAGTTTAAGATCGATTAAATATCTGTTTGTCGGCCACATTCGATTTACTCGAAAACGGCTGGGCCGATTGTCTCTAAATTTGGTGAGAAGATGTGGTCTGTAAGTCCCTTTGCATATAGAATATAGCAAGTGGCGCCATTTCTATTGAGTTTGGGGGGGGGCTTTCCATACCAAAAGGCTGTGTGTGCCTCAATAAGTGAAACCAAAAAATTCATAATTGTGCATCTATACGAAATCCAGGTTCCAAAATACATCCCATTCCGATATCTGCGCAAATAAAGTTAATGATAGTATCTTAAGTTCATCCTAGAAGTACAGAATTAGTATAGGTGATAATATAAGACATATTTCTGAAAAGTTTTCAGGTAAATTCATTGCAATCTAAGACGACATCATCACATAAAATTAAGGGATTCATAGGGACATTTTAGTTTTCCTTTTTGTTTTTTTTTTTTTTTTCAGTTATTTGCATATTAGTATGAATTATTTGAAACAGACATGTGTATGTATATGTATGTGCTAACTAAGTTTACGGGCAGTGTTCAATATGCGTGAAGATGCGTTAGATCAAATTAGACGGGCAAACTTTGTTTATTTAGGACGAATCCAATATTCGTGTTTTTGATATGTATATGTATATCTCGAGTTTAGCGATTAGTGAAGGAATATTATGCATTTTTACGTATAGAAAATCGGGCTTAGAAATTGATTACATGAGAAGAAAACACAAAACTCTTATACGCTTCGGGTATTTGGAGTTGTTTTTTCTAGAAACACATTTGCTTGAAGGAAAGTATAATAGTTTAATGCATAATCTGATAGATAATTGGCCCAATTGTTTAGATCCAGAGGGTTTCAGCCAATTTTTCCAGCTAGCTGTCAAATCTGTCAAATTTTCGTAAGGTAACTGACTCTTGCGCGGCGGCATTTTTGTATAGATATCCAGCAAAGCCCCGTAAATACGGGACAAATATTGCCATAAGGCTAAGTAGAAGATAAAAAGCTACTAAAAGGTTAAAGTTGCAAGAAACACGTAAAATTTGCATATTGAAAAGTACTTTAACAAATCGCATTTCACTTTCACATAAAACCACAGAAGTGACCTGCTTGCAAGTCAACAAGGTCTAAACCATAGAGAATCCATCGATATTTACAAGGCGTTCGATAAAGTTCCCTATCCGGTACAAATTAATAAACTAATAAAACTTTATATTAATAAAGAAAAACAAAATAAAAATTAACCCCGAGAAAACATAAGCAATATTCATCACTAGAAAAAGACAACAAAGTCCACTCCAAATGCAAATAATACGACAATAACAGCAAAATACTTAGGATTGACATTTGACAACAAACGCACATGGAGAAACACATATAGGACAGAAAAATTCACTGCATAAAAACCCTAAACAGCATACTTCCCCTAATAAACAAGTCGGAATAGCGAAAGCTGATGCTTCGGGTATAAAGGTTTTGTGTTCATCTTTGTGACAAACTTTCTACGCAAATGTTTGCATTTGTAAATGGTTAGAAACCCAAAACAATCCTTCATATTTTTTTTTCAAACAGACGTAAATATTATGCTCACTCTAAACAAACAAACATTGCCTATTGCCGAATATCATACTTATGTATGCACGTATGTAAATTGTGGTATTGACGAATTGATGTGATGATGACGTCATACACGTTTTAGAACGCACGAAATTAAAATGTAGAAGTTTCACCTTTGTAACTTTGTTAATAATATTTGGATTTCCGTCAAACGAAAGTTATGTCTTATTTTATCGCTTATGCAAGTGCCAAATTTTGTAGGTCTAGCATAAGAGGGGTTTCCGACAAAATTTCTAAAATATGCCAATATACTATTATTAACTTTATTTGTCCAGGATGTGTTTCGAGGCTTAGAATTCGTTCAGATACTCCACACTCCTTTCAAAGTACTAATTTTGCTCTTTAATTTGATACTCCACATGGCCACATTCTGTGAAAAAAATTTCCGCTTTCCATTCACATGTATAGGAAGCCCCCCTTCCCTCCTAAAATTTAACACAAAATGGCGCCACTTGCTATATGTAAAGGGAACAACATACCGCACGCTCTCATCGGGTGTGACAGACAGATAGACAGACGAACAGACATTGATTCTATTCTAATAAGGTTTTTTCACACAAAACCTTAAAAATGACAAATTAAACAAACGGGAATCTCATTGGTGACAGAGGGATTTATTATCGTAATTGGTTGTCGGATGCCAGTGTACTCAGCTGTGAATGAATGAGTCAAATCAGGGTAATTATCTCGGCCGAACGCAATGCTGACCACACTGCCTCCTACAACGTACTGTAGTGCACCCTTACGGTCTCGAATGAAGTGCTCTAACACACTTCAAGGCCTTGATCCAATATGAATTTTTGCGCCAACGGTTATTATTAATTCGGAATACTAGCAGCTGGGTTTTGTGTTCATCTTATGAGAGGAAACCCCTATGCACGGTTTTCCATTCGTACATAGCTGGAAATGCAAAGTATTCCTTCATTGATTGCTAAATTCCAGATATAAATATGTGCACACATATCATAGACATAAATATTGAGCCCATCTTAAATAAACAAACGGATCCTGCCCTTCATATAAGTTTACTTTATATGATGATGACATCATACACCTCTTAGAGTGCAAAGAATTTACGTGAAATGCAAAAATCTGAACGTCCATAACTTTGTTAATAAGGTTGGATTTCATTCAAACTTTCCAAAGTTATGCCTTATGTTATCCCTTTTTGTACGCCTTTTGTATCTCTAGGTGCTATTATTGATTCTATTTGAACAGATATCGAAATGAGATGTATTCTGAGGCCTAGATTTCGTATAGATATACCATTATGATTTTTTTTCAGATTTTTCGGTTGGATAAGTTCTGAGAACAAGACCTGCTTCACTTTTTGGGGCACACATTTTGAGTCCCTACCCCCTTATATTTCACCGAATATCAAAAATGATATCGGTTTCGAAAAGTACTAATTGAGCCCATTCTTCTATCTGCGAAAACAAATTTTACACCTCCCTTTCGCATGTATGAGGAGCCCCACAAAATTACGCCACTTGCCATATATAAAGGGATTCATGGACCACTTCTTCTCATCAAATTTCGTAGCAATTGGTGCAGCCCTGATCGAGTAAATCGGATGTGATAGGCAATAAGGTTTTCTTTGACACAAAATCTTAACCGATTATTAATCTATAAACAATTAATATGACCATCATTATTGTACGGAAGTATAATATTTTAACAAACAAAAAACACAGAAAAAAACTAAAAACATGCCAAAACGTAGCGCCAAGCAAAGTCTTCAATTTTCATTGGTACATAAGGACATTCATGAAGGCTTGAAAATAGGCCCCCAATTTATAAGAGACAAGGCAACCACGGCAACCCTACACTACAATCACTAAAGATTCGACCACCCAAGCCTTTCCTAGTATAGGGACGGAAATACAATAAACAGATCACTAAAGAAATAACCAAAACAGAAGACCCCGCCCAGAAAAGCGGTCAGAGACACAATCTAATCAGCGACTGACAATGGAGCAAGTCGGTAACGAAAAAGCTCCAGCGAGGCAACGAGCGGCAGGAAACGTCGCGAAACGAACAGAGGCTCCGCTGAAGGCATTTTCTCCAAGTGAGCCCCACCGAAGGATGACGTGGAGGCGTGCCATTTGAAGACGAAATCAAGTCCGCAAGCGACCCCATCAGTATCATCACGAGGCAGCGTCTCAGACGCCGACATACAAACACACGACCGTGTTAAAAATTAAGACGCGCGTTCTCTGCTGCACGCAAAAGAGATGAAGGTGGAATCACTCCACGCCATCATCCGAACTCTGTAGCAATGCATTGGGACCATGGGAAAGACGATATCTATACGTCCACCTGCTTATCCGACCTCAGCAAGGGCATCTTCTTCTGTTGTGTAGCCCGCCAACAACCCGGGACATCTTGTAATATCCTATCTAACAGCAATGCAGCCACTGTCATCGCATCCATCACTAATTTAAATAAAATACTTCCCCTTGTAGTTGGCCCTCAGTGATTTTTCGGTCATCAAATTTGCCCTGCAAAAATCTCTCCCCTACGACTTCCTGCTAAACAAATGAGGTCAAGAATTCCACTAATGAATCGTCAACCACCACCACCACCAATGAATCGTCAACCACCACCACCACCAATGAATCGTCAAAATCGGAGGATTTTGCCATCTACACGACCGAAAAGACAATGAGTCTAATTATCCGCGGTCTGGACTGAACCTTCTCTCCCCAAGAAGTCAAGAATGACTTACGAAGGCGAAGGTGTCCAAAATATTATATTAGTAAAACCCTACACGACTGCCCGAGCCAAAATCGAGAATCGCATGCTCTTTCGATGGGACCTTCTCAGAGAAGCAACTCAAGAGAATTTGGGCCATTCGACAACATCCTGTAGTGTAAAAACTGCCAGAGAATCGACCACGCCGCCTTAACCCCCTTAACTAGCGGCCTGCCCGTAAACCGCAGAATAGAAGCCTAAATACGTCACCGGCAAACTGTCGAAACTGCTCGACCTTCACTAAGGTAGTTTCCTTTTGTACGCTTCTTCACCGCTACAGTTTCAAATTTCCGGCCCGACATGGCAAATCCATCTAACAATATCAATATGCAACCACTTTTTGAATTTTTTTCGATAATAGTCGAATCTAATAACTACTCTATTACTCTAACTACAAATAATGGACGTTATTGATCTTAATAATAACTCAATTATCGGTAGAGCGTGGAGTCCCGAATTTAAATTGTTTCTCAAGAAACACAAACCGCAGGTTGTGCTCCTTTGCGAGACCAGGCTCAACTATCGTTATAAACTCACTTCCACAAATTATAATTTGTTCCAAAAAGACCGTTTGCAGCAGCTGCAGCCTGGCTCCCACGGTCGCTGATGGATCCGCAGTAATTATCTCTGATTGATTCATGTCTACGCAACACTACCCTTGAGTGGTTTCAGATTTTTTGGATGGATAAGTTCTGGTGTGTGTCGGGATGATTAGAGCGCTAGGCTGTCGTAGCGAAAGGTCGCGGTTCAAATCTCGCTGGATGCAGAGGAATTCACTATCGTGACTGAATGTCGGATATCAGTCGACTCAGCTGTGAATGAGTACCTGAGTCAAATCAGGGTAATAATGTCGGGCAAGCGCAATACTGATCATATTGCCTCCCACAGTGCACTGTGGTGTACCGTTACGGTCTTGAATGAAGTGCTCCAACACACTTCAAGGGCCTGATCCAATATAGGGTGTTGCACCAACTTCTTCTTTTTCTTCAGCGTTTGTCCCGTTCACAAGTGGGCTTCGCCATTTGGCTCTATCGAATGCCTGCTCTGGGTGCAATCTCGAGGCTTTTAAACCCCATCCCCGTATCAAGCCACCGTTGTTTCGGCCTGCCTTTTGGTCGTTTATCATCCACTTCGATGTTCAGACCAATCTTGGCAAGTGAATTCTCGTTAGCGCGAATTGTGTGACCATATCATCGAAGATGCCTCTCGAAACTTTTCCACGATCGGTGCAACCCCATAACGATCGCGGATATCCTCATCTCTCATCAAAACGTGTCACGCCACTAGTCCAACACAACGTCTTCGTCTCCATTACCGCAAGACGCCGTTCATTGTCTTTTATGGTTGCCCAAAACTCAGAACCATAGAGGGCGACAGGACGGACGACATTACCGTAAATTTTAGATTTGAGACGTTCGTTGATAAGTCGATGACAAAGAACACCCGTTGTGGAACGCGCGTTAATGCGTGAAGCAATTTCATAACGCAGTTCTCCATTGGCTAATAGCGTTGATCCGAGGTATGTAAATCGCTCAGTTCTGGGCAGATCACTGCCGCTGACAGTGATTGTGCCTGTTTTATGGGGATCAGTCGTGAGAAGGCGCCTCCTTGATGAACACCAACAGAGACGCGAAGCGGTTTTGATACACCTGCCATACTTCGAACTTTACTTTTCGGATCGTGGTAGAGCAATTGAACCCAGCGCACGAGTTCTTCTGGCACTAAGTGTTCTCGTAAAGCATACCAGATGAGTTCGTGTCGCACACGGTCAAACGCTTTCTTTAGATCCAGAAAGACAGTGTAAAGAGTGCGATGTTTCTCATGGTGTTTCTCCATGAGCAGCCGCGCAGTGTGTATTGCGTCAGTAGTTCCGCAGTTTTTGACAAATATGGCTTAATTCACGGTTATTTCGACGATTTCGCAAATACGGTTGTCAAGAATGCGTTCAAAAATCTTCATGGTATGGGAAGTAACCAGATCGGACGGTAATTTGAACATTCTGCTGGATTACCTTTCTTTTTCCATATTGGAACAGTGGTACTTTCTTGCTAGTCAGATGGTGTTCTTCCTTCCTGAATAATCCGATTAAATTGCCACAGTGTTGGGTCCCAGCTCCTCGCTTTGCAGAGCTCAGATGCAATGTCGTCAGGTCTTGTTGGTTTCTCCGATTTCATTCTTTTTATTGCCTCCTCGACTTCAGTTACGCTGACAGTCAGTCCTGGGGGTTTAACGTGAGTACCTGTCATGGAAACTTAAACCCACGGTTTTCTCAAGACGCGGATTGATTTTGTAAGCACAATCAGAGCCCCGCCGAAGCAAGCTACGACGGTACCAGTCTATACCAAGTGCATGGCTCGGCATTCATACTGGTGGATGCAAGACCTACCTAAATCTCTACCGAACTAAGGAGTACGGCACCCGTGTTGAAACGCAACACCACGCCGAGGTCCGAACGTAAGGTTTCGTGACCAATTGCCACTTCAGATGAGTCCCCATGCAGACTCGGGTCTGATCGCCCTGATTAGACGGCCGGCAATCCAATGCGATATAGCGTCTCCCGGTGCCACCACTATGGAGGTTCTCCTCGGCCTCATGGTTTTGATTCAGCCGACAGGGTTGCCGCTCCGCCTTCCTCACCGCCGCCTCTGCGCACCAGTTGCGCTGACAGGTGGAACTGGTGCAAATGTCGGCAATGATTGTGGAAGTGGAGGGTGAGCAAATTCTTCAGTTGAAATCTGCTCGCAGTATTCTCGCCATCTATCTGTTGCGACTCATTAACGCAACAGAATTATTCGATATCCTGGGTACGTTCGTTACGGCTTTTAGCAAGTTGATACAGATCTCTCTCGCCATCCCGAGTGTCCAGTTTATCGTAAAGATTTTTGGTATAATGTTCCGCCCGGGTGACAGCAATTGCTTACTTTGCTTCCCGGTTTGCATTCTTATAAATTTGCCAATTATCAAGCGTTTTATCGTCGAGAAATTTGTGGTAAAGAAGTTTCTTTTCACGGACCTTCATTACAACATCTGGATTCCAAAGTCAAGTATCTCGGTTGATGTATCGCTTACCTGGCTTCGCGACCTCGAGGGTTGCAGAGGCCGCTTTGTGGATCACGTCTTACATTTGGTTCCACGATTCTTCCACATTCGTAATTGTCGGTAATCGTTTGAGTGAGATCGTTCCTTCTCATCAAATCGCCGCCATTTAATGCGTGGCGGACCAGTGCGTTCCTCACGCTGTTTTCTCAGTGGTTTAATTCGCAAGTCGGCAATCAATGGCCGATGGTCTCATAGGGAACGACTTTGCAATCAGTGACCGTGATTAAATGTCGGCGTCTTATGAGAATATAGTGGATTTGTGTTTTACTGTTCCCACTATAAAATGTAGGAAGATGAGGCAATCGTTTGATGAACCATGTATTCATAAGTACAAGGTCATGGGTGTCCGCAAAATCGATTATACGCTCGCCACCCTTATTGCCCGCTCTGAACACCTTTTCCCCATGGCACCTGTTATCGTCTGCCTTTTCACCCACATAACCATTAAGGTTGTCAGCAAGCACGTGATAAATCTTTTCATCGAGAAGTTGCCAGAAGGTATCTTTCTCGGCATCAGGTCGACCTGTGTGTGGTGCGTACGCGGTGAAGAAGTGAATAGTGCGATCAGCTGATATAATGGTGAGCTTCATCAGCCGATCATCAAATTGTTGGACTTCTTTAATGGCATCACGGAAACCCTCTGAGATGGCAATACCGACACCATGTTGAGTGTGTAGGCTACCAAAATAGAGAAGGTTATAGCCATTTTTAGCGCGTTCGCGTTCAATGTTGCAGCTTTTGGCACCATACGGTCGAGTTTCTTTCAGAGTGCAGATATCAATGCGCCTTTTTCGAAAGGCTCTTGCGAGTTCCTCGGTCTTTCCAGTTAAGGTATCAACATTTAGCGTGCAGAAACGTATTTGTTTTGTCCATGCGTCAAGAACCCTTGTCCATTTCTCGACAGGACCGGGACCCGTCCTGCCGCGTCGACTGAAGTGGAAGCCCTAGCATTTCTCCGAGGCTTGTGACTCAATCCGATCATCATGTTTGGAACGACATTGTGTGCATTTTCTTGGTCGGCCTGTGGTAGGATTTATCATAGTGGAATAACTTCAGCTATACTCTATTTATCTCTTTCCCTGATCTCAACATTTTGTTTTACTGAGGATAGTACAGAGTGCGTTGCCACAAACCTCCTTTACATGGGCTTGGGACTAGCATACTATGTTAATAGCATGGCGGAGTTATTGTTGCCCCAACGATTATTATTTCCGAGTTATCACAATCTCGGCAGATGCCGGATTTTACCTAATACTAGCACTAAGTGCCAAGCATTTAGGCTCGGACGATCCTACCTACTTAAAAACTAAAGTGGCACTGGTGGTGGTGGCCGGTGGTAGGTCAGTGGGAGAATCCGTCGAGTACTCCCCGCAACATCGAGCACGTATGCAGAATGGTGTACTTCTGCATGGTTTGAACCAGACTGTGCGAAAGTCCCAGGACATCAAGGGAAGCCGTGAGGGATTTAGATACAATACCTGTAGCTGACAATATTATGGGAACTACAACCATCCGCTCGAGACGCCAAATTTCTTTGATTTCCCGAGCCAATGGCTCATAGTTCACCTTCTTCTCCACGTATTTCCGTTCAATGTTGCTATTATGGGGGATAGCAACATCAATAATACACGCGGAGCGACCCGTCTTGTCAACTAACAGTACGTCAGGCTTGTTGTGTGCGGTATGGCGATCAGTCAGAACTTGCCGGTCCCAATACATGCCGTATCAAGTACTGCTTGCGGCTCATATCGGTAAACCGGACATGTTCCCGTGATCAGCCCATGCTTATATGCAAGGTTTTGATGGATAACCTCCGTCCCGTCTCAGCAAAGAGCTCCTCAGCGCACAGCCATCTGTTCGACAAATGCTAATCAACAAATGGCTGCCAAAGACAATTCACGTGTTTACCGTGCATTGCCTTCGACTTCCATTCATCGATCCGCTCTTGGTCCAACTTCACCCCGCTCAGAGGATTGAAAGATCGATCCTTCAAGTTAAGTGGAGTCAGTCCACAGTCTGCCTTACAGACAGCCGTATACAAGGGACTCGCCTACTCTTTGCTGTGAAAATAAGCGTGTAGCGAGTCGACTTGGCGATGATGTTGTGCCGCCACATCAACCACGCCCCTACCTCCGATGTCACGAGGCAGGTTCATCCGCTCCACGGCAGAATTTGGGTGAAGCATTCGGAATTTGGACATAGTTGTCCGTATCCGCCGCTGGACGTTTTCCAGGTCGATCTTCGTCCACGGCAATATTCCGAATGCATAAGCCAGTGAAGGGATAGCGAATACATTCAACGCGCTTATTTTATTCTTCCCCGAGAGATGCACCAGCTTTACACGTCGCAGGAATTCTGACAGCAGAGCTTCCTTCAGATCACCAACTCGAGCATGGGTTCCTTGCAGAATTCCTAGGTACTTGTAGAAGTCTGTCTCGGTCATAGTTTCGATGTGGAGGTCACCAATGCTATGTCCGGCATGCGGCTCGTGATAACCTTTGCGGATGGCTTGGATTCGACACTTGTCTAATCCAAACTCCATCCGAATATCACGGCTGAACATGTCTATTATTCGCAACAGACTTCTAAGATGGTTGTCAGTACCAGCATACAGTTTGATGTCATCTAGGTACATCAAGTGGGTCAGTTCGTACTTAGCACGTAGGCCATATTTTATTGCAAAACCATGCCCTCTAGCATCATTCAATAGCCATGAAAGGGGGTTCAGTGCCATACAAAACCAAAGAGGACTCAACGAATCCCCCTGGAAGATTTGGGCTCTGAGGTATTAGCACCCTCAGATGTACGCACCGATAAGGTGGCATGCCACCCTTCCATGACTGTCGCCAAAAACTTTATTAGTTTTGGATCAATGCGATACAGATGTAGGATGTCGATTAGCCAGGTATGCGGCACGCTATGAAAAGCCTTGGCATAATCGATATAGTAACTGAAGAGGTTTCTTTGACCTCTAGTTGCTTGTCCTACAATTATCAAGTCGATAATGAGTTGCTCTTTGCAACCCCTTGACCCAACTCCGCAATCCTTCTGCTCCTCGGACAGAATGTTGTTGGTCTCAAGGTGCGCATTGATCCTTCCATTAATAATGGACGTGATGAATTTCTAGAGGGTTGGTAAGCAAGTGATCGGTCTTGTGTCTGCGAGGTCCTGCACCGTGTCCTTCTTAGGGATAAGGTAGGTAATCCCCGCAGTGAGGAAAGGTGGAAATTCCTCCGGCCGACTCATGACCTCATTTATACTGCGTGCCAACCGACTGTGTACGCTGGTAAATTTCTTATACCAGAAATTCTGCACCCGATCCAGACCGGGGACCTCCAGTTCTTCGAGATGTTTATGACTCGTCGAACTTCCTCTTCGGTAACATCCGCAAAATTCATGTCAGGTGCATTGGCATGGCGGGTGCCTTCGGCGGTGATCCACTCAGCATGCGGGCGGGTAACCCCCAAAGTCCACCCCAATACTCTTTCGCTTCCGTCACCGAGAACTGTATTGTCTGGGCGCTCTGTTGGGATTCGTTGAGAGATCTGAAAAAGCTCTGCTAGTTCCTCGCGTATGTTGCATTCTGAAAACATCTGGAATAACTTTCGCCATAACCGACTGCATATGACAGAAAGTTTCTGTTTTAGTGTGTCCAGAATTTCAACTACGGGTGTCTCACTGGGGAGGGCATAGTTCCGGTAAACCCTCTGCACTTTATTTCTCACCCGTCGGCTGGCATTGCCAGTGCTGATCTGAGTCAGTCCAGCAATGTCCTGCCTTAGTGAGTCCCGCCGACGTTCCAGACGAATTTTCTATGGTGGATCCCTTTTGTCACTCAAACCAATAACACGAAAGCGAATCTTCGGACCGTGCAATCTGATAGCCGCAACTGCACCACAATACACAAGTGATTGTAGTTGCAGCAGCGACATATCCGCACACAGTCGAGATGCAATCTCATCATTGATTTGAGATAGAATTCCCGGAGTTGCTGGAGATGCATAGAGCCTGGGAATACCTAGTCTATGCAAAGGAACCATATCCGAGAATTCTATACACGCTCTTTGGAATTCGTCCCGAACCTCAGCGGAAACCTCAACTGGACGGTGGAGAAGAGTGCTTCGGCGAGTACTGAAACTGTTACCTGCAGTGCGGCGTGGTGTTGTTTATGCCGCTACCTCTGCCCCCATCGACTCTCGGTCACCAGTTTCCCGGATGACTTCAATTCGAACACGCTCCGTGATGGTGGCCGGGATTTTGTTGCTGCGAGTAATAAAGCGGTACTGGTCTGCGACTCGCTGCACAGTCACGTGTGCGAATTGCGGGAAACGCTCGACGAATCTCTGGTGCAACAAGGGGCGGTAAGATGTTGTACCCGCCCTCGCCGTTATTTCGTAGTAGGATCGGATGATGAAGAGGTTCATTTCTTCAGTCCATTTCATCCGCTTCCTACGCGAACCTGCTGAAGTGGTCGCCACAGATTGTGGCGAAACAGCTGCAGCAGGCGGAGCTGTGCTCCTGGTCGTCGTGGCGCCTAGACGTCGAACCGCCCCACGACTAGCGGTTTCGACGCTGTGCTGTCCATTACGAGAGCCCGACCCAGTCACCAAGTCAGACGACTCCCGCCGGTTATCCGTACCGGACCTTAAATTTCTCCTTCTTCTCATTTTTGGTGGTGCATTTTATCCCTAGCTGCCAGTTGTTGAGATACCTTCCTTAGTGAGTAATCTGCAAATTTCCTGCACTTTCCTCACCTACCCCCTGAGACGCTGCGGTGGCGTACAGCCATTCAGACTGAAGCTATCCATCCCTCCTCCTTTCACAACCGGGCTTGGGACCGGCTTCGGCGATTATTATTATAAGTTCTGAGAACGAGACCAGTTTTATTTTTTGGAGCACACATTTTGAGCCCTATCTCCCCTATATTTTACCCAATATCGGAAAGTACTAGTCCTTTCATTTCATACCCCACATGACCATACTCTGTGAGAAACAAATTACACCCCCCTTTCGCATGAATGGGGAGCCTCCCTTTAAACTTAACACAAAATGGCGCTACTCGTTGCATGTAAAACGGCACACAGACCACATATTTTCATCAAATTGTGTGACAGATCGACAAACAGACATTGACTCGCTTTTAATAAGGTTTTGTTTCACACAAAACCTTAAAAAGAATTATAAACGTGTCCAAATATGGCGATACGGGAAATTTTTAAAAACTCGCGTTACATACAAAACATAGATACACATAACGACTTAGATTAGAATTAATAGACAAATTCATTAAAGATAAAGCTCTCTCACAAACTATTTAACAAGTCGGAAAACCGGAAACTTAGCGCTTCAGATACTAAGGATTTGTGGTTTTCCTTTGTAAGAAGTCGCTATGGTAGATTTTCCTTAGATTGCATAATAGGGCAATCGGCATGGATTATTTTCTAAATTATTTCATGGAATATTTAAACCTTTTCTTATTATGAGGGAAAAGGTAATTTGTTTGCTTTTTAAGGTGTCTGTGTGGGATACTGTTATGTAGTATTTAATGAGGACGCCGTGGGCGCCACATAAAAATGTGCAGGGGGAAACCCATCTACGGTCAAAGCAACATGCACAGCCACATACATTGAACCATCAATGGGGAAATCTGGACTAGAAATGATTTGATAGCGTAAACCGAGCAGAAAATGTGAAAATATGATAGAGGAATTAGCACTTTCTATACATAAGGAAATATCTCCTTTTCTTATCATTCCGCGAATGGATATTCAATATAGTTTCTGTTTTAGGCTATTCATATTTTAAGTAGATTAGATCTTTATGAACTTCCAAATAGAGAAAAAGTTGAAGTTTAAAATTGTTAGGTGTGGAAACTACCCTGTTTTCTAGTGTCGAAAATTCGTCTTGAAAATTTAGTGAATCTATTGTGTAAATGTTATTGCAAAAAGATTGAACATGTAGTGTAAGTGATAAAAGTTGAAGGTAATCAGATGTTATTGAAGCTGCATTGATATTATTGTGTATAATCTCCAACCACACAGCAGCCGTTATAAATCAAATGTATGTACATAGAATATAATTTGTATAATATTTTCTAAATTTCCCTAATATTTAATGTTTCTTATATTTCTCAATTCAATTACTTCTAAATTGTACTTTGGTGTGACTGCCATTAAAGATAATAAACCATGAAAGAAAACAGGTTTACGCACGATGGGGCGGGATTGCAATAAATGGAGGCAATGTTTTAGGGCAGAATTATATTGAAGATGATGTGTATCACATGTTTGTTCCATAACGAAGTACCCTTTATCGGCCACGTGATCCTGATTTTCTTCAATGTCCAGAGTTAATCGAGCCAACTCAAAGTGAATCCCATCTTCAAATTTTAAACCGCGGAGATTTGGGTTGTGTAGGATACTGGATCTGCATTTATTATAATACTAAGATCTTATGTATATATGATAGGTTGCTGTATAAAAAGCTATCACCTTTAGAAGGAGCGTTTATGTCAAGGTTACTTCCACTCAGTCCTCCTATTCAATATGTAGATGTGCAAAAGCAAACCAACAGTTTGATTAGGTGATGTTGATAGTTTTGCTGTTGATGTTGATGCTGTTTGTTGATGGCAACAAGCACTGAAAAAGAATCCTGCAACACAGAATTATATAGTATCTGAAATGCGGGGGCTTTTGGTCAATATTTTTAAAAATGGAAAGTTGTCCTTGTTTCTTTCAATCTACCGAGGGGCGAACGAGGGATATATTTTCAAATGAATTGACTGTAAATGAACGCAAGGAGAAATGTAACAGTCAGGTTCAGAAAATTAGAACTACTCCGCGAGGTGGAAAGTCCTTAACGTCGTCTGAAAATGTTAAAGCGGGTGATAGTAAACACGATATAGCTTTGAGAAAAGGTAAAGACAATTAATGAAAATAATGATAGTATGAACCTAACTGAAAATAATACTAGACGTAAGCAAATATCGCGGTCATGTCAGGATATAGCTGAAAACGGGAAAGCTCGAAACCGGAAATACAAACGCTAAACTAGCGTAACGCGCATTCGTAAACGTGGTTGCAACAGAGTTGCATGTACAACCGCTCGAGCAAAAAAGGAATATAGGGAAGCAGGACGAAGACGGCATGCTGAAGCTAAGCGCAGAAAACGAACTTTGGGAATTACCAAGGGATATCGGGTCAAGGAAAGACTTCGTGACCAAACAGTACGTAAAATAAAAAGAGAAAAAATCAGGAGAGTTGAAAAAGAGCGTGATAAGTGCTTGCAAAGGAAAGCTCGAGAAGCAGTGGAACATCGTGAAAAAGAAAAGGCACGTGATTTGAAAGCCAGGTGCACAGTTCGAAAGGATATGGCATTGAGGGGTAAATAAATTCCTGATCGCAGTGCACGGAGGATAGCAAGAGCTAACAAGTTTTGTGGAAATCACACTATTACTTATAAAGTTATAATGGATCAAAGTTGTCGCTTCTGTTCAAATTCAAGACTTTAAATATCACCACTTGAAAGTGGATATTTTCACATAATAAATGCATATACTACGTGGTAGCTTCTAATGGGACAAATGCACACCCAAATATCTTTATAAAAGGAATATACAAAACCTTTCACACCTGAAGCGTCCAGCTTCCGGTGTCCCGACTTGTTCCCATTCCTGAAGTTTTGAAAGAATTAACTCCCATTGAGGAGAGGCTTGTTTTGCCACGCCATATTTTCTTGAAAGTAGTACAAAAGGATAGAATATCAGCATGCTGTCGTGGGGAATGTAAAAAATTTGTCCGTAGAACTTAACACAATGGTGTCCGTACTATCCGGTCAAGTTCTGATCATCATATTATTTCTGTAGACTTGAAACGCAAAATTTGTTAGAAACATGGGTGAAAGGAGCGAATACGGCTGGAGAAGGTCCGTCAAGCTGCTCGGTACAAGCGGTAAACTTTTTCAAAATTTGAATATAACGTTGAATGTAATGTGGGTTGGCAACACTCCACTCGATCCTGAGGAAGGTGAAGAATGTACTTACAATAATGTGAAGTGAAGTGAGATTATCTCACCTTGACATAATAAAATCCGAAGTGTCAACGGAAAACCGGCGGCCTATAAAGGCAGATTTTTCATTCACGGGTTTAAAAAAACAATAAGTAATAACATTAAGAAATAATATATCAATATGTTTTCGGAAGAAAGTGCTAAAACGTGCATCTATATTAGCGGGAAGTATACTAGATGCGGGATTTATCATTTTATTCAGCATGATGATGGCTATCGGGTGAGAAGCGGAGGAAAAGAAGGTATTAGCCATGGTTCCACAATTTCAGGTTGCCTCTCTATTCCTTACTTTTTCTGCAGCAGAAACACGATGGCCGGAATTGCTTAAGATGCTGAAGTTTAGTGGTGGACAAAGATAATATAATTGAAGAGGAAGCTGAAAAACTCACTCATCTTGAGAAGATACGACTTATTCAATCGGGCCCATTTATTTGTGGGACATATTTTGAGATAAGATTTTAAGAGCTTCGCAAAATCTGGTCTTCTCCGGTTGGACCATTTGACGCATATAAAATAAGTAATTTCTACTACCGAATAGAATTTCAAGACCGGGAATCCCCACATACTCATTTAATGTTGTGGTTAGATAAAGCGTCTGTTTTTAAGTAGAATGACTCAAACTCCGCGGGAGATGTTGTGGCCTTTGTTGATGGAATAATTTCATGTGATTGTAAAGAAATAGGGGGAGATCTTGTTGAATTGAATTGAAAAAACCAGGAAGGCCTTGTCTTTTTGACATACCTTTTTTTTTCAATTGACAAAACTGAGGTTCTCTTTGAATTGGAAGCTAGCGATCCCGGAGCGAAAGCTTCCAAATAATTGGTGAATTTTTAAGGGAAAAACTGAGTAACATTCCTACGGAAATAGAATGTTTCGAAGCTTTTTTAGCGTTTGTTGGCGTAAGGCGAGAACAGTACCGAAAGATGTAGATATTAATCCGTTCTTTATGCAAATTATAGAATTATTCAAAATTAACATGGATATACAGTATATTCTGGATCCATTAGCCTGCTCACAATATAAGTTATATAAATAAAGGCGATCGCCATATGTCCCGCTTACTGAGAGCAATTGCCGAGGAAGCGAAACATGGTAACAAAAGTGCGCAAGAGTCTCTCCGCAGCATTTCAAATGTGTTTTTAAATGCATCGGAAATATCTGCTCAGGAAACGATATATTCATTGGTAAGGTTGCCATTATCCATGTCAAGTGCAAGTCAAATTTTTACAAATACCAACCAGTGAGAGGCAAGGGTTCATCTACTAAAAAGAATAAAAGAACTTCCGGCAGTGGATTCAGGTGGCGACAAGACAAGAGCCAGTCTGCGTCCAGTTCTCGGCTGGTCGCAATCGCGGAAGTGAATATTTTCTCTGAACGGGATCGGAACGGAGTGTGTTCGCAAACGTCTGTGCGAGTGTGTGCAGAAGTGACAGAGACAAGGTGAATTATAGTGATTAAGCCAAAGACAAAAACAATTGTGAAAATTAAAAAAAAACCATTATTAAGTGAGAAAAAAAAAACAAAAGAATAATAAGAAATAAGTGCGCCTGAACGAGACGGGTTCACGAAGGTAACCCGGAAGAAGCGCCGGAAGGCCACTGACAGCCCGAGGCGTCCGAGGTAACGCTCTCCAGCGACTGCATTTCGACTCGCAAACAAGCTCTGACGGGACGGTCAAGAGCTCAGTCTCACTTGTCACGATCCGCGACGCCGTCGCTCTGAGCAAGCAGAACAAACGGTTTATGAGGAAACTCGCAGAAGCCCTCGAAAACAACCTCCAACTCACGGCCGTCATTAAGTCGCTCGAAGCTTCGGACTTTCGGGACACCCAGGAGGAATGCTCAAAAACGAGCTCCACCCTCCCGTCCTATTCTTACTCCCAGAACAATTGAAAACCCCGCTTTCATGCGGCCATTTGTGTCCTTCGCAGATGCTGTGTGGAGCAGAAACCCTTCTGCCCCAGCGTCTCAACGAACAAATCCCCCGAACATCTCCAACTCCGATTTCCTCGAGTTCCCCAGGATGGTCGGAATTTTAACGTCCAATAATGGATGTTAAGGTCATCGAGTTGTCCATTAACTCGATTATCGGCCGTGCCCGCAGGCACGAACTAGAGCTATTTCTTGGCGAGCATAATCCCCACATAATGCTCCTGTGTGAAGCCAGGCAGCACTATAAGCATAGGCCCATTTTCCCAAATTTCAATCTGTTCAGAACTGATCGTCCTCAGTCCAATCCTCTAGGCCATTCTTATTTCCGACAAATTGCTTGCCAAACAACTGTTCCCTCCACCCAATAGCTTCAAATCTATTGAAGTTACCCTTATTTCCTTTGAAACCCATTGCTCCCTGGTCTTCATGGCTGCTGTCTATTGTCCCGATCAATCCTTTGATACCCATGACATCCGTTTTATCCTATGCTACTGTGCCACGCAACCGAGAACAAACAAGTCCTGGTTCATAATTATAAGGGGAGATCTCAACGCCCCCACTCGTCATGGCTCGATGTACGGTCGAACAAGAACTCTAATTGTAAACCTCCCCTCCTCCCTACCAATGAAACAGTTTCCAACGATACTATAGATTGGACAGTTCGTCAATACACTGAAGTAATTCAGCAAGTATGCGACGAACTGATACCTTTTCGTTCCCTTAGCTACCGCAACCTAATTTCTCTCCCAAACGATATCCTCGAGGATATTGAATACAAACGTACCCTAAGGCGGAGGCTATTTCGAAATAGATCCTCCGCAATCCTCTCCTCTCCGTAACGAAATCCTTGCCCTTGACAGGTCAATGCGCGATAGAATTTTAACCCTTTACACCAACCACCTTCATAGATGCTTCTCCAACATAGAACTGCACCCTGATACCTTCAGGGAACTCAGGAAAACTTGTCCTCGTCTAGGCCGTCTAGGTCCACCCAGCAAACTACCATCCTCCCGCAAAATATTTCAACTCACGAAAAGGTGAACATTCTAGCCGGCCACTTCCTTCAAGCGCACCATTGCACCCTCCACATTCGCGATCAACACTTCGAAAGTGTTGGGACCGAAGCCATAGAACAACTCCAGTCCACACCAACTTTTTACCAACCCAGTCCCAACCTAAACCTTTTTTCTCAACCCCTTATGCATCCCGATGAACATAATGATGTTTCTCCCATCGACTTTGTCAGCCCAAGTTCTGTAGAAGCTGAAATTGCAGCCTCCAAGAACAAAAAATCAGTGGATCTCGACAAAATCCCTTCCATAGTGTTGAAAAAATGCGCTCCCAACATTTCCACGACACTCCTCTATCATTAACCGCCTGCCTCCTCAACGTTCACTTCCCCACCAATTGGAAAACTGCTCGCATAGTTCCCATCCCAAAAAAGAACCTTAATCCACTTAATCCTGATAGCTACAGCGCGTCTGAATGCTTATTTAGACGAACTTTACCATTATTTCACCCGTTGGAAACTCCTTAAATCCCGACAAGTGGGAGACCATTATCTTTCTATCTATCTATTCTTTATCAACATTTATTTTGATTCTTTGAGCATCCAGAAGTTTATATTTTAATTTTATCCGGATTCGGGATAATTTCTCATATTATTAGTCAAGAATGTGGTAAAAAGGAAACATTTGGGTCCCTTGGAATAATTTATGCCATACTAGCCATTGGCTTATTAGGGTTTATTGTATGAGCACACCATATATTTACTGTAGGAATAGACGTTGATACACGGGCATATTTCACTTCAGCCACAATAATTATTGCCGTTCCAACAGGGATTAAAATTTTCAGTTGACTAGCCACTCTTAATGGTACACAGATATCATATTCACCCGCAATTATTTGAGCACTTGGATTCGTGTTCCTATTCACAGTAGGGGGATTAACAGGGGTAGTTTTTGCTAATTCATCAATTGATATTATTCTTCATGACACATATTATGTTGTAGGAGCAGTATTTGCTATTATAGGGGGATTCGTACACTGATACCCTCTGTTTACAGGAATAACTTTAAATCCTAAATGATTAAAGAGTCAATTTCTTATTATATTTGTTAGAGTAAATTTAACTTTCTTCCCGCAACATTTCCTTGGATTAGCAGGAATACCACGACGATATTCTGATTATCCTGACGATCAACATTAAAGTCTATTGGTCATCAATGATATTGAAGTTATGAGTATTCAGACTTTCTAGATATTGAATTCGACTCTTATATAGTCCCAGCAAATGATCTATCAACAGACGGGCTCCGCTTATTAGTTGTTGACAATCTCTTCTTGTGACAGCTGGTGACGTAATTCATTCATGAACAATTCCAGCTCTTGGTGTAAAGGTAGATGGAACTCCAGGTCGACTAAATCAAACCAACTTCATAATTAATCGACCAGGTCTTTTCTTTGGCCAATGTTCAGAAATCTGCGGAGCTTACCACAGGTTTATACCTATTGTTATCGAAAGAGTCCCAACTAATTTTTTCATTAAATGAATTTCACCTTTAAATTAATCTCATTAGATGACTGAAAGCAAGTAATGGTCTCTTAAACCACTTTATAGTAGAATAGCACCTACTTCTAATGAAAAAATTAGTTAAAGTTATAACATTAGTATGTCAAACTAAAATTATTAAATAATTAATATTTTTTAATTCCTCAAATAGCCCCAATTAGATGATTACTATTATTTATCATTTTTTCTTTAACTTTTATTTTATTTAATGTTTTAAATTATTATAATTTTTATAACAATATGCCTAAAACCACTCAAGCTCAATCAACAGATACTTCAACATCAGCCCTTAACTTAAAATGATAACTAACTTATTTTCTGTATTTGACCCCTCTTCATGAATTTTTAATTTATCGTTAAATTGACTAAGTACATTTATTGGCTTACTCATAATTCCATCCGCATACTGAATTATACCGTCTCGGTATAACATTATCTGAAACAATATTTTACTGACTATTTTACTGAATTTAAAACCCTTTTAAAAGACTCAAACCATAACGGAAGAACATTTATCTTTGTGTCCCTATTTTCAATAATCTTATTTAATAACTTCTTAGGTCTATTTCCCTATATTTTTACTAGAACAAGTCGTGATTTATACTATACGGCTGAATTAATCATACTCAACATATATTTGCACACCTAGTCCCTCAAGGAACTCCAGCGGTTCTTATACCATTTATGGTCTGTATTGAAACTATTAGAAATATAATTCGTCCAGGCACCTTCGCTGTACGATTAGCAGCTAATATAATTGCTGGTAATCTTCTATTAACCCTTTTAGGAAATACTGGCCCTTCTATGTCTATAATTTTAGTTACCCTTCTTTTAATGGGACAAATTGCCCTATTAGTTTTTGAATCTGCAGTCGCAATTATCCAATCTTACGTATTTGCTGTACTAAGAACTTTATACTCTAGAGAAGTAGTTTAAAATGTCAACACACTCAAATCATCCATTCCACTTAGTCGATTATAGACCCTGACCTCTAACAGGGGCCATCGGGGCTATAACTACAGTGTCGGGACTAGTTAAATGATTCCAGCATTCTGACATTTCTCTTTTCCTTTTAGGTAACATTATTACCATTTTAACAATATATCAATGATGACGAGACATCTCCCGAGAGGGAACCTTGCAGGGCCTCCATACTTATCCTGTCACTATTGGATTACGATGGGGAATAATTTTATTTATTGTTTCTGAAGTATTCTTCTTTGTTTCATTCTTTTGAGCATTCTTTCATAGTAGCTTATCCCCTACAGTAGAATTAGGTATAACTTGACGTCCCGTAGGTATTATCCCTTTAACCCGTTCCAAATTCCCCTTTTAAATACAGCTATTCTTTTAGCCTCGGGTGTTACAGGTACATGAGCTCATCATAGTTTAATAGAAGGTAATCACTCTCAGGCTACTCAAGGTCTATTTGTTACAGTTCTCCTGGGTATTTATTTTACTATTCTTCAAGCCTATGAATACATTGAAGCCCCATTTACTATTGTAGACGCAGTCTACGGCTCAGCATTTTTTCTGGCCACAGGATTCCATGGTATTCATGTTCTAATTGGAACAATATTCCTGATAGTATGCTTAATTCGTCACATCAGCCATCATTTTTCTAAAACCCATCATTTCGGATTTGAAGCCGCCGCTTGATATTGACACTTTGTTGATATTGTATGACTATGTATGTTTCTATTTACTGATGAGGTGGATAGAATTTATTTATATACAGGGTGCGGCAGCATAACTTCCTTTTTTAAAATGCGCCCCACTCAGTTAGTTGGTGTCATAGCGGAGCGCTAGTTGTCTCGTTCAAGAGGGAATACTGTAAAGTTTTGTCCCGACATGGTTCAGTCGCCATCATGCGTTGGAATATTGAGGAGCGTGCCTTTGCCGTTGAGGTTTACTTTTCAAGCGGATGTTCGGTTATTGCAACACAGCGGGCATTTCGGAATCGCTTTAATTTAGCCTCGTTGGCTCCCGTCCCAGACCGCAAATCAATTGTTACATGGGTCACTACATTCAGACAAACTGCAAGTGCGACAAAAGGAAGAACTGGAGTCCCTCGGCCCGTTAGATCACTTGAGAACATTGAAGCAGTGAGAGCGTGAATGTTGCGATCGCCACGGCGTTCTGCGCGCAAACACGCATCTGCCCTTGGACTATCCGATCGTTCTGTGAGAAGAATTCTTCATGATGATCTTCATTTTCATCCCTATAAGATGGCGATAGTGCAGGAACTTTCAGAACGTGACTTCAATTCTCGGATGAACGCGTGTGAGCTTCTTCTTGATGTCGTTCCCGAGGGTGCTATTGTTTTTTTAGCGATGAAGCCCATTTTCATTTGTGTGGGTCGGTTACAAGATTTGAAGACCAACATCCAAGAAGAAATTACCAACATAACACCTGCTATGCTAACAAGAGTCATGACAAACGCCAGAAATCGGTTTATGCAATGTACGGAGAATGGGTGACGTCACCTAACAGATTTGATCTTCAAAACAATGTAAATAAAAACTTTAGACATGTACCTACATTATAAAAAATAAGTAAATATTTTCGGATGCATACAATAGTTTTTATTGAGTTTTGAAAAAAGGAAGTTATGCTGCCGCACCTTGTAGTATAAAAGTATATATGACTTCCAATCATATGGTCTAGATTATTTTAGTATAAATAATTCTTTCAATATTACTTATAATATCCATCATTTTAGTTATCTCGTCAGTAGTAACAATTTTAGCATCCATCCTTTCTAAAAAAACTATTGTTGACCGAGAAAAATCTTCCCCATTTGAATGTGGATTTGTTCCTAAAAGTTCTTCTCGTTTACCCTTTTCCCTTCGATTTTTCTTATTGCTATTATTTTTTTAATTTTTGACGTAGAAATTGCCCTAATTTTACCAGTTATCCCCATTATTTATACCTCAAACATAATTGTTTGATCCTACAGAGTCGTAATCTTCATTATTATTTTATTATTCGGGCTTTATCATGAGTGAAACCAAGGAGCTCTTGAATGATCCTCCTAATTTAGAATTAGAGTTGTAGTTAAGTATAACATTTGATTTGCATTCGAAAAGTACTATATTTTAGTCTTCCTTGAATATGAAGCGATTTATTCCAATTAGTTTCGATCTAATCTTAGATAACTTTTATCCTTATTCTTTAATTGAAGCCAAAGCAGAGGCCTATCATTGTTAATAATATCATTGAAACCATTTTTCCAATTAAGGAAATATGATGAACAAGATAAAGCTGCTAACTTTTTTCTTTAATGGTTAAATTCCATTAATATTTCTTCTCAATTTTATTTATGTAGTTTATTAAAAACATTACATTTTCATTCATTCGCTAAGAATTGTTATTAAATTATTTAAGGGTTAAACAACCTCAATAACAGTTTCAATGTTATACTCTAAATATAAAATACTTAAATTATTTTAGGTTATAGTTAAAACTATAAACATAACTATTCATAAAGTAAAAGTCAACAAATAAAATTTTAAATTATTACCCTGCATAATCTGGTAATAATTTGAATACTTTTTTAATAAATAGTAAATTATTTGTCCACCAACATATTCAGATCACCCCTGGTCTATCCCCCTAAATCTTGCTATTCCTAACTTTAAAGGATAAGCAATAATCCCGTAAGTTGAAATATAAGGTATAAACCACATTGACCCAGAAAATGAGGAAACACTATATATCAATAAAGACTTATTATTAAAATAAACTGACACATTAGAAATTAGACACCCTCTAATAGCCCTCACAATACAAACAAATAGAGTCAACAACTTTAAAAACAAGGGTAAATCAATGGCACTAGGAACATGAAAAATTAATCAATTTAATATTCCCCCCCTTGCCCCTACAATTCTTATAACCATTAGTCCTATTATTCCCCGTAAGATAGTTCATCCCTCGTCTCTTAAATAATGTATAGAGCTGCAATTTAAATGCCCAATCGAAATGAATAACATACTGTAAGCCT
The DNA here is from genome assembly GCF_905115235.1 of Hermetia illucens. Taxonomy (NCBI): domain Eukaryota; kingdom Metazoa; phylum Arthropoda; class Insecta; order Diptera; family Stratiomyidae; genus Hermetia; species Hermetia illucens. The sequence goes on along the minus strand of NC_051853.1, from coordinate 106,026,078 downwards.
TGTAGAAAATAAAAATTAAGTAATTAGTGTAAGATATTAAAACCAATTCTAAAATTATATCCTTAGAATAAAACCCCGCTGAAAAAGGTACCCCACAAAGAGCCAAATTAGCCTCATTGAGACATCTCACAGTTAGCGGTATATGAGTTGCTGAATTTCCCATACCTGAATATCCTGAGAATTATTTATATTGTGGATAATAGCCCCAGCACACATGAATAAAAGAGCCTTAAATAGTGCATGAGTCAGCAAAAAGCCAACTTAGGAAACCCCATAGACAAAATTTTAATTATTAAACCCAATTGTCTTAAAGTAGAAATAAATAGACCCCAGCAGTTACTAAAGTTGAAGAATGCACTAAAGCTGATACAGGAGTAGGAGCCGCCATTGCAGCTGGTAACCAAGAAGAAAACGGAATTTGAGCTCTTTTTGTTATTGCAGCCAAAATGGCTAATCCCCCAATAATTATTATTTCGTAATCTATCTTTATTAATTCAAGATAAAAAATATAATTCCATCTTCCGTAATTTAATATTCAAGCAATAGCCAATAATAAAGCTACATCTCCAATTTCGGTTAGATAGCGCAGTCAACATTCCTGCATTAAAAGACTTTACATTTTCAAAATAAATAACAAGACAATACGAAACCAATCCTAGTCCATCTCATCCTAATAAGATTCTAATTAGATTTCGTCTAATAATTAAAAGTATTATTGATAACACAAACAACAAAAAACTAATAAAGCAAATTGAAATATATTACACGATTTAAAATAAATAAAATTCATATCATTGACACCACAAATCAATATTTTAATTAAACTATTTAAATTAAAGCCATAAAAAACAAGATTCACCCTTCATAATTAATAAATTTAAAGGAAATCAATGCAAAAATAAAATTAGGTACTCTCGAATTTTCCCATTTCTTTCTCTATAGGCCCCTGAATAAACCCTTCCATTTTGAGTGTATGAATAAAGGTAAAGTCCGTATGCAGCTCTAAAAAACGAAATTAATCTCAGTGACAGTATACTTACCCACGATCACCCAACAATTCTATTCAGTAAACTAATTTGACCTAGTAAATTTAAGGTAGGAGGAGCTGCTATGTTTGCTGATCTAAGAAGGAATTACCATAAAGCTAAACTAGGTATAAAATTTAATAATCCCCGATTAATGAATATTCTACCCAGCCGCTCATAAGATATATTTGCAATTCTAAATAATCCCGAAGAACAAAGCCCATGAGCAATTATTAAAGTATAGGAACCACATAATCCCCAGTAAGTTATAGTTATTAGACCCCCTAACACAAATCCCATGTGGGCCACGGATGAATAAGCAATTAAAGCCTTTATATCCGTTTGACGTAAACAGATTAAACTTACTAAGACACCACCAATCAGTCTAATTGTTCATACAAAATTAAACTTTAAGCCCGTAAATTGCAAAAATCTAAAAACTCCTAAAAGCCCATAACCCCCTAATTTTGAAAGAACATCTGCTATTGAACCAGAAACAGGAGCCTCTACATGAGCCTTAGGCAACCATAGATGAACTATAAATATTGGTATTTTTACTAAAAATGCCAAAATTATACAAAAATAAAATAAATTTAACTCAATTTTTCTATTGATTAATAAATAAAATCTTATAGTCCCTAGATTTCTATAGAAATAAAAAATCCCCAACAACATGGGAAGAGATGCAAGCAAAGTATAAAATAATAAATAAATACCAGCCTGAAGTCGTTCAGGTTGATACCCTCAACTCAAAATCAAAAATAAAGTAGGAATTAAGCTTCTTTCAAAGCATAAATAAAATATGAAAATATTTATTCTTCTAAAAGTTAAATAAAGAAATAATAATAAAAACACGACATTTAATAAAAAAAAATTACGGTAATTATTTCTATTATAAATTAAGCTACTAGTCATAATTATTAACCCACTAATCCATATTCTCAAAAGAATTAAACCATAAGATATCACATCACATCCTATCAAATATCTAATTCTCATTCAATAATTTCTGTAAAAATTTAATAGTACAAAGATAAATCTAACAAAAAAAATTCTATTCTAAACCATTCAAAATCTATTTTTCTTAAAACTTAAAGGTATCAAAAAAAGATAAATAATAAATATTTTAACATTGTAGAACACTAAAAGAATTAAAATAATCATTTCCATGGGTACGAATTATTCTTACAAGAATAGACAGTCCCAATACTCCCTCGCACACTCTAAAAATCAAAAATATTATTCTAAAATATATCTCATTTCTACAATAATTTAAATAAATGAATAAAAGCAAAAATAATCTCAAAACAATAAACTCTAAACTTAAAAGTATAGACAATAAATGTTTTCGATTAGAAACAAATACAAAAACTCCTATCACAAATAAAATTATAGGAACAACTCAATAAATTAATATTAACATTAGTTTTAATAGTTTAATAAAAACGTTTGTCTTGTAAACCAAAAATAAGACTATATCTTTTAAAACTTCAGAGAAAAAGAAATTCTTTATCATTAATCTCCAAAATTAATATTTTATTTAAGCTATTTTCTGAAATTACTCAAATTATTTTATACCAAATAGCCATCATCTCAAGAATAATTTTTATACAGATAAAGCATCCTTAGCCATAGGATTAACAGTTCCCACTGATCTCTCGCTGAGATCAGTCGTGTTAAAGTGAAGTGGTTTGAAGTCGTAACCGAAAGTGATTACAATACAAGTGCTACGCTCGACGGTAGAATGTCGAAGCGATCGATACACGAGAATACTCGTAAGGGGACACCGTCCCCGCAGCCGATGGGTCTTCCTGACCCAAAACGATCCCACTCCGACGGAGTGGACATCAACGAGACTGACGTAATAATTCCCGAAATCTCTTTAATCCACAGCCGCATGGACAGCCCTGAACCACTGTCATCCGACGAAGAGAATGTAATAGCAGCTCTGACGAACCAGCTTACCGAAGCCAGGAAGGAAGTAGCATGGCTGAAATACCGCACACGGAAACTGGCGCTCATAGCCGCAAATTCAGGCAGCATTACAATAAAGAAAACAAGTGTCCACTCGACACATGTATTAACCTCGTCACAAGCGGATTACGAAGCGGCCAAATCCCTTAAAAGAGAAAAACCAACCGTTTTTCACCTTTACCCCGGCTCATCAGAAGCCGATTAATCTAGTCCTTCGTGAGCTAGACTTTACATACACGCCGGAGGAGATTCTTAATGAACTCCACAGGGTCGGCGTCAAGTATGCGATCGCTGTTCATCCGTATGAGACAGGCGTCTCGCGACGAAACAGCCAGGACCTGCACCTGTTCCTCGTAACCTTCAGCCCGAGCTTCCAGCAGGCATCCCTAACGAAACCTTGTGCCCTATTCCACTGCATCGTGAAATTCGAAGCAGTGAAAAACAGGGACATAATCCAGTGCCGGAATTGTCAACGGCTTGGTCACGCGGCCACTAATTGCAACCTACAATTTAGGTGTGTTAAATGCACTAAGCCCCACGGCCCTCGGGAATGCCCGTAAACTAAAGAGAAGAGCCCAGAATGCGTAAACTGCAGCTCAAACACGCACCCGGCCAGTTATAGAAACTGCCTGACGTTCATTCAGGCCCGCGCCAGATTGAACGAACAAACACAAGCGCCCAAGCTAACATCCTCACCAAAGCTACCAACCTTACCCAAAACACCAACCAATAACACAATCCACCATCCCATACACAATCCTACGCCGCCATCACCAGGAACTCCACGCGAGCGCAACCTTCCTCGCCTATTGATAGGGAAATTCTTTCCCTATTCAATACCTCCACTGCTTCATTGGCAAGCAAATTAACACAATTCTTCCCAAGCTACTATTCGTTATCATCTCCGATGGAAAAGAGACTAGCTCTCATTTCCTTCCTGTGTGAAATCTCCCCGGTCCACGGGCAGTAAACTAGCACTCCACACGTCATCCCACACCTTTTCCCACAAATAGCTAATCCCGCATTCAAAACACAAACACGTCAAGGAGGTTTTTTAAATTTTCCTCTTACAGCTAACCACTAAAAATATACTGTAATAAGTAGAGCTTAAGTTAGACATTAAATATCCTATAAGTTAGTCTCTATGTAAAATTTATTAATTGTTAGAGATAAGTATAGCCCTAAATTTTAGCCATAAGTTAAATGTACGCAAACTTTTAAAAGAAAATATATTGAGTATGGAAACAAAAATTCATACAAGCCTTCAATTAAAAGACTAATGATTATGCTACCTTTGCACAGTTAATATACTGCGGCCATTTAAAATAATCAGTGGGCAGGCTAGACTTTAAACTAAATTCAAAAAGACATGTTTTTGTTAAACAGGCGAATATTCATTAATTTGACGAGTTCTTTAACTTAATCTTTCCGCTCAATTTACTCATACAACATTTTATACTAATTTTATCATTATTACTTAATTTTTTAAATTAAAATTAATATTTAAATAAATACTTAAATAATAACTAAATAATATTTAATAAAATAAACTATAACAAATTTATTAACGATTGCTGTTTATAAACATACATTTATTGAATTGTTTTTAATATTTTACAGAACATTTTAACAATTAAATTTCTGCTTATATTAATAAATTAAATTTATTTCTTTAAAAACTAGATACCTTTAAAGCCGAATAACTTTTCATTTCTAACAGTTTATTATAAATATTTTTTTACATTAACTCAAATAAACTATTAACTCCTTTAAAATCGAGAAATCTATAATAAATAGATTTTAATAGATAAACCTTGATACACAAGGTACAATAAATTAAATTTTCTTTTAAAATAAAAATTTTTCAAGATTCTTTTACAATACTTTACTACCATTAAAATTATTTTTTCTATAAACTTACTTAACTACCTGTTATAATTATTTTTAATATTTAAAACTGAACATAAAACAAAATTAATAAGTAAATACTACCCTCAATTTATATTGATTTGCACAATAATCTTTTCAATGTAAAAAAAATGCTTTACTTAATAAGCTTTAAGTTGTCATTCTAGAATCACTTTCCAGTAATTCTACTATGTTACGACTTATTTTATTTTATATTATTAATAAAGTAATAAGAGCGACGGGCGATGTGTACATATTTTAGAGCCAAAGTCAAATTAACTATATTCATAATGTTACTTTCAAATCCACCTTCAGTAAAATTTTTCAATCCTACCTCCGTTTAAATATAAATTTATTGTAACCCATTTCTTCCTTAAACATAAACTGCACCTTGACCTGATATACTTTTTTAAAAAATTAAGAAAATTAATTCTCTTATAAGATAATCTATAACGGCGGTATACAAATTGAAAAACAAGCTTAAGTAAAGTCCTCGTGGATTATTGATTATAGAACGGGTTCCTCTGAATAGATTAAAATACCGCTAAATTTTTTAAGTTTCAAGAACACATAACTATTACTACTCAGATATTTTTAACCTAGATTATAAATAATAGAGTATCTAATCCTAGTTTATTACTAAAATTTACTAACTTCATTATCCTAAAATTTAACTTAACCTATATTTAAAATTTCACCTAATAAATATAGTATAAATTAATTTAACTAACAAATTAATTATTACCAATAAGATTTATTTACTTTTTATGTATAACCGCCGTTGCTTGCACAAATTTTACCAATATTAAATAATATTACTATTTCTTAATTTCTTAAATAAATAATATCAATTACTGCGACTAAAATAACAGTAAAATTTTTTAATTTATAACCAATCCTCACAAAAATTTACATGTAAAATAAACTATAGACAAATCTTTAAGCCAAAATAAAATTTTACTAAATTAATTTAGTAAAATTTAATTTTAATCCATTCAATATTATTCACTCATTGATAATAATACAAAATTAATTTTTTAACAATATTAATCCCTAGTATAAATAATTCTGGTTTAAGAATTACCCCTTTAAACCTACTTCACTAAAACAACGGTACTTTTTTTTAAAATTAATTATTATTTTATGTTATAAATTTCTGTTTTAAATAAAAATTAATTTTATTATTAACTAGTTTTAATTAAATTATTGTATTTTCATGCAGATAATTAAATTTTTTTTATTATATAATGTGTTATATAATATAATAATATTATAAAAGGAACCTATCGATAGTAAAGACTATATTAAATTTAAAATTTTACTATACAATATGTAAACATATTGTTTTTCTCTAAAAAATTTCAGGGTTTATAAAAATAATTATTAGTTAATAGGTTCCATGATTAAGTTAAAATATATTGTTTGTTGGAATAAAAGTTTTTTTAGAAATTATAATAATATATTTATATTATAATAGTCATTTTAATATAAATTCGCTCTTTTTTTGGCAATTTTAATTATTGTGTGTATCAGTTGACTAGCCACTCTTCATGGTACACAGATATTATATTCACCGCAATTATTTGAGCAAAGCTTTGCTGCGTCTAGAACCTCCTCATTTACCACTATCGGAACTTGGTCGGGATTTAAATATACTGCAGGCAGACTTGTACCGTTCACATCCACTGGGAATAGAGTGTTCACTATATTCTGCAACAACTCTGGGCAAGTTATCGGTGGGAAGCGCTCGCCTTTTAGTGATGACATCACCGACCTATATGCGCCACCCCATGGGTCAGAGTCAGCTTCAGTACACTTCCACTTGAATTTTTTGTTTTTTTGTTTTTTGGTTTTTTTTTTGTTTGTTTTTTTTTTCCCCAAAATAGAACTCTTTTCGAATGTCATTTATTTATTTCTTTCATTTCCAGAAAACTTAGAAAAGTTACATTAGTTAAATTAAACACTTTATTTCCTAGTTACAAAAAAAATATTTAACAAACGTGCACGAGGTACAACAGTCGAGGCTACATCCCCAAATACTAAAATCGTGTAGGAAAACTGAAACGTGTATTTCATTCAACGCATACTTTGCCTTTTTGTACTTGAAAATTAAGTGCATACAGGTTTCAATTTCTCACCGTCGACTAAGAATAACGAATGCTGTCCCCAGCTGGTCACCTTTAATACTTTCTTTCCTTTTACTTCCTTGCTGCCGAGGAGTACTGGTATCATTTCGTCATTTTCCTTGCCGGTTCTCAATGACTGATTTGATCCCATCCCCCACGCATAGACTTCACCGTCTTTAGTCACTGCAAATGATTGGGTTTCACCACATGATATCTGGACGACTTTTTTGTCTAGTAACGCTTTGACTGTTGTTAATTCAGTTACGTCCTCGCTGAGTTCGCCTAATCCTAGACGACCGTAGTCCCAACGACCAATGGACTGGCATTTGTTGTCGGATGTCAGTACAAGAGTATGATGCTGACCACCAGCAATGGCCAGCACACCCTTCAGGCTCGTTTTCTTTGGAACTGGAAGAGGCATGTCCGTCTTCGGCAGGCATAGTTGATTATATTATAGTTGTTCAGTTCGAATGCGTACAAGTCACCTTCTTTGTTTTGCCGGACGAAGGTGCAATAAATAGTTGTCCAAATCGAATCGAATTGCCTCTTGTGTCTCACATGAATTGTTTGTGGCCACCAGCATCCCTCAGCGGCACCCGTTCCAATTGGCCTTGTTCGGCGCATCGAATCGTAAACATATTTCCGTTGCAAGCCAATATCACCAAGTGATCAGTACCGGACGATATATCATGCGCCTCGACTCCTGGCAAGATATTAAAAGGTTTCCACTTATTTCCCTCCAGCGTGAGTCCCATCTTTCCGTGTAAGTTACGGAATGAACCGCAGGCGAACGCACGTCCACCTTGCAGCAAACATGCCGAGTGTGAGTGTCCCACGCAGATTTTCACAGCCTTGCCCGGCAAGTTCATTTTCCGTGGTTCAAACTGGGAACCATCCTCGAACGTATCTCGGCCGTACGCTCCCTTGTCGTTGCACCCAAACGAGTAAATGTCTCCAGTTTGGGTCAGGCATAAACTGTACATTCCGCCCGCGCAGAAGTCCACAATATCCGGCAAACTGTCTAGGGCAGCGGGAAACCTGCTTTCCATTTTGTCTTCGCCAAGTTCCAGTTGCCCCATGTCTCCTTGGCCGCAGACCAGTAGTTTGGCCGAACGTTTCGGCCATTCCGGGATCGGAAGTCTGAAGAGTACACGTGAGATTTTGGCGGCTGGCGCTCCGTTCACTTCGGGTTGTCTGTTTGTCTTTTTCTTTTTTGGGAGGTGGAAATCTTCAAAAGATACTGGCCTGGATACGCCAGCGTGTGGGATTTTTACCCACTAAAACCACTCCCGACTTCCTCCCCTACCCCGTGGAACCACCTTTAGGTATTACATCACGGGGCGGAGTTAGCTTACTTTAGCTAGGTCTCCTTTCGTCTATCCGCATGGTTCGTAACCGCGTCTTCCTCACTTCTTCTGCTTTTCGCAGTGTATCTTGGATTAAAGCGATCATGGAATTGATCGCATCCCAGTCTTCCTGGCAAGCTACCATTCTCCGGACATCATTTTCCGGTGACAGCACTTCACCTAGGGTTTCCTCTAGGTTCCTCCTTCTTTCCACGAACCTAGGACACTGGAAGCGTCTAGCTTCCGGTTTTCCGACTTGTTTGCAATTGCAATTGGTGTTCTTGGCAGAGTTGTGCTTCGTTTGAACACCTCCTTCTCCAAATCTAAAACACTTGTAGTATTAGATGCAACGGTGGCCAAGTTGTCCACCACCGAGGCACTGCCGAGACACTCAATAGGTATGCCCCAATCCGCCAGCTGGGGAGATCTGGCCACTCCTCACAGGCGACTGTCTGTCTGTCACAGCCGATTTATTCGGAAACGGCTGGACCGACTGTCACAAAAATTGGTAAAAGTGTGGAATCTGTTGTTCCCTTTACATGCAATGGCGCCAATTTGTGTTAAGTTTAAGGGGGGGCTCCCCATATGTGTGAATGGAGGGTGCAAAATTTTTTTCGCAGTATGTGGCCATGTGGGGTATCAGATTAAATAGCTCAATTAGTGCTTTTCGAAACTGGTTCCATATTTGATATTGGGTGAAAGATAGGGGAGTGAGGTTTCAAAATATGACCCCCAAAAAGTGAAACAGGTCTCGTTCTCAGAACCTATCCAACCAAAAATTCTGAAAAAAATTTCAGTGGTGCATCTTTACGAAATCTAGGCCTCTAAATACATCCAGTTCCGATATCTGCACAAATAAAGTCAATAATAGTATATTTCCACATTTTCGAAATTTACTCGGCATCCCCCCTTATGTTCATCGCAGAAGTACAGTGGCTTAAGTGTTCTGAAGAATATAATGCACAAGTTGGTCAAGTTTGAAGAAAATCCAACTACTATTAACAAAGTTATAGGGGGAGAAACTTCACCATTTTTTGTGAATTTCGTACATTCTAAAACCTGTATGACGTCATCATCACATTTCAGTTCATCAATACCAAATGAAATTAGTTCTTATGAATGGGATCGCAAAGAATTATTTTGTTTCAGTTTTTTAGTAATTTGTATATGAATATCAGTAACTCCGAACAGACGTGTGTTTACGTAGGTATATAGTATATGCGTGCTAATGAAGTTTGGGGGTAGTGTCTAATTCAGATAGATATTATATATTTGTACATTAAACCAGCCGTATCTAATATACGTACTATATGTGTACATATGTATGCTCTTGTACACGAAGTAAATCGGAAATATGGATACGATCAATTTATATAAGTGCATATATATGTACAGTATTCAGAAATATGCAGTTGTTTTAGGGTCAGGATAATATCTATGGCTGTAATATGTACGTATATCTTGCAGTTTGGAAGAGAATAAATCAAGGAATATGTTGGATTCGTAGCTATATAGGAATAGAAAAATGTGCGTTGAAGTTTCTTACATAAAATGAACACAAAACCTTTATACTCGAAGCGCGAGTTTCCGGTATTCCGACTTGTTTTAAATAAACGAAATTCCTATTTGAGCAATACCCAAACGCGGTGTTTAGCTTTCGTTAATACAGAACAAAATTATTCATTACGAGGCATGTGCTGCATGGAAGTCCCGCCCACTTGCTATTAAACAACCTAATGAAAGGATTAAGGTAGACCATACAATTTGAAGACCAAAAAGGTCGGCAACAACGCCGAAGTGTATAGGCGAGCCAAAGTGAAACTACTTCGAGAATAAGTTCTCACCCTACTGGAAAAGTTCTTCGAAAGAACGGAGGACCATCCTAACCCATTAATTCGCCATCTCTACCAACAGGGTAAAACTTCCTCATTGGCCACATTCTTAAGTTGAACCCTCAAACCCAAAATCCTCACCCTTTTTGACGCTCCTTGCCTGGTAGGAGTGGTAGAGGCTAAGCACAGAAAACTGGAATGTGCTTATTGTAGATATTAGTTAGTATTTATTTTTGTTAGGTTAGGCTAGGTTAAGTTATGTTTAACTAGGTTAAGTAAGTAAATTTCAACCTCCTCGCGTCTTTAGTGCGGGCGCAGTTTTTTGAAAAAACTAAGTTAAGTTATAAAAATGGGAAGGTCGATGTATATAGGAGAATAATATACACAATAAAGTAGATTACAGAGAAGGTCGGGTTGGCCAAACTATGTAATAGTCACCCATTTTATAGAGTTAGGTTCAACTGGCTGTTATTTAAGCTAGCCGTAAGTAATCAATGCCTAGTTGTAAATCACTATAGATAAATAAGTTGAAATTGCCAGTTCGCCTCTGACCGTGAATACGATTAGTTGTGATCTTCGTGCTGTATGCATGCTGCAAAGTTTTGTGTATTTCATTAGGAGAAGTAGTAATAGTAATAAATACTGTAGATCTAGTAGTTTTTCCTTTGCTTTCCTTAGTAGTGTTAGTGTGTGTAGTTTGTAAGCATTCTCAGCCTTTTTCTTGTGTTTCGACACCCCACAAGAAGCGATAGCAAACCTCTTCATCGTTTCCTTGTCTCCTTCAAATCAGGCTTTCAAAAAACCTCTTTCCACAGCTAGAGCGGATGTTTCACTGCCTAGTCAAATTTGCAGCAGTGCAGTTTCATGAAATGTCACAATGCCGAAATTGCCAAAGACTAGGTTATGCAGCTTCAAAATGTAACCTTCCGTACAGATGTGTTAAATACAACACACTTCATGGTCCCCGTCAATGCCCCGATAGCAAACCTCTTCACCTCTTCTTTTGTCTCCTTCAGAGCAGGCTTACAACAATCCTCTTTCCACAGTGCAGCAGCGCAGTTTCACGAAATCTTACAATGTCGAAACTGCCAAAGACTAGGTCATGCCGTTTTAAACTGTAACCTTCCGTAAAGTTTTGTTAAATGCAACACACCTCATAGTCCCCATCAATGCCTCAAAACCTAACAACAAAATCCAACCTATGTTAATTGGGGCTCAAACACGCATCCGACTAATCATCGTAACTGCCCGATGCTTTTACAACGCTGCGCCCGCCAAAACCTAGCTCCTCAGCCTCTATACCAACACAAACCCTCCCAAGGCACCATCCCTATTTAACACCAACACCATCCTCTCTCCTATGCTTCCATAGCCAGAAAAGCCGCTCATCCCAATACTTCTTTTGATTTGGATAGTGAAATTTATCCACTATTCACTTTCATTCCTACCTACCAATTCCTTTCCTCACCTATGGAAAAGCGGCTTGCATTCCTATCCTTCCTGTTTCAAGTCCTCCAAGCAATGTCCACTAAAGCAGACTCCACTTTCCCATCCTTAGAGATAACGATTATCTCAATCATAACCCTTCCCTTTCCCTCCCGCACTCCCTTTTAGAACTCATCCTTAACATCGAATCAACCACGATTCCCATAGTATATTCGAGAAAATACCTTGGCATCCACCTTAACTTTCGCTTTTCTACTATTCTCAATGTCAAGTCCATCCTGTCGAAAACAATGGCTGGTCTCAAAACACTTTGGTCAATTCTTTTAAGCCTGCCAACCACGTTCAGTTCAACTTGACAGTTATGCCGGAAAAGTCCGCAATGGACCCGGCCATCAGTTGAACTGAAAGCACTATCCATTGACCGGCTGTTGGCGATATTATTAATTCAAATCTGGACGTAGAAGCCCTTGAGATTAGCATTTGAGATATTTTTGTGTGTGAGCATTTATCAAAAATGTTCATCATCGATAAAAATATTCATAAAATTCTCGCTCACAGCCTAAACAAACATGTTACCGGCCACCTGAACAATAAAAACTGGCAGCCCAACTTCATCCCATCCATATTATGGTCGCCGGATGGCGGATTTTTTAAAAAAAGAACCATCTCTGCTAAAAGAAACTCATCCATCCGTTCTGAAGTCAAGTTGTTCTGCTACAAGCAGCGACTTCTCTTACTCTCAGATGAAACGCTTAAGAGCACGGGAAATTAGATTCCTTTGTGTTGCTAGTCCTACTTGCAAGCCTCTTTCCAATCAAGCCATATGGGTTACGTATCAAGTTTCTTCTCGCAATGTTGCTACCTTTAAGAATCCATAGTGAAATCCCCATTAATCATCTATTGTTTGTTTGTAAATCTTAGTAATTACAGCAGAAGTTATTTTGTTATGTCCATGAGAAAGCCAGTAAACAACCAAAGGTAATAAAAGAGTCATGTAACTAGAAATTAAGTTAATTCTAACAGTGAGCTTACCACGCGCTTTACTTTCATTATAAATTTTATATGACATAATCAAAATAACCCGCACCGACGTATTCCTAATAAGATCCCTCGCCAAGTTCCTATCAAAAGCCCAATCTCATGGCAACGAACTAGTTCGGACATCCTATAATGAGTACGTTATAGGATGACCCTCAATAGACCTTGTCGTTTTGCATAATGAAAACTGTATTTACCGCTCCCATGCCCTTATCGTATACAGTCTTCCTTCCCACAAAAATTGTTCTGCCATACACCACACGCATTTTCAACACTACACCACGCACACAATCCTACTATTATACAATCCCATAGCCTGCACGTCGAGGGGATTTTTCTCGACTCTCCCCCCTAGGTTACCTTAGTCATAAGATTTAATTCTATAATCTGTAACCTGCTTGTTATAATAGTCAATAAGTTAGTCTCTAGGTAGAAAGGAAGCTTGTTAAAAATAAGTCTTAGTTAAGTCGTAGTTCTAAGCTAAATTTGGAACTCCGCCATGTTATTTATATAGCATGCTGGTCCTAACCTCAGATAAAGGAGGAGGGTTTGGGCGAACGTACTTTGTGCAATCCTCAGTAAAACAAAAATAAAGTACTGAGATCAGTGAAAGAGTTAAATAAAGTATATAATAGCAGTTCATTAACCGACATATTTGGCTTTGGAATGACGATATTGAGATGAAGGTCCATGAAAAGAAACGCCTCTTCCATAAGTAAGTTTCTCGCCGATGAAACTAATGGGCAAGTCCACAAGAATGCCAATGGGAAAGCAAAGAAAGCTTTCGCTGTTACCCGAGCTGTCCATTACAAAGATCTTGACGATGAACCGCCACAATAGCAACTTCGTTCAGAAGACCCGCACCCCAAACCACTGTACCATCCTCATCAGGTAAAAACATTCATTCCACAGGAAAACCTAACACTGCCCCAGATTTATCCAAACCCAAGAAGTTACCAAAACTCCCTCCCTTAGTTGTGGTAGAAAGCTTTGAATCTTTCCGGGTAACCAAAGCGAACATGGCTAGAGAAATATCCAACAAATTCCCTATAAAAAAAACGGGCAACAACTCTCACCAGATCCTTGTAACATTTACTAACGTTTACAATAAGGCTGAAAACGTCTTAGTTGGGAATCATAGTAAATTTTATAGTTAACATACATGCTGCCAACCGACAAGACTATATTGCTCATTATTCATGGCCTAGATCGCAGCTACCCTTTCCCGGAGAAAATCAGGAATGTAATCCGCGTAAAGGGATTAATAATATTGTCAACTTAAAACCCTTTATCACTACCAGAGCGACAACCAAAAATCCACCGAGCAACCTCTGGCTAATCACCTTTGACGAAGTCGAAGTCGTGAACCACATCATTGTTCGACCAAATTATAACAAAACAAATTTTGCAATGCAGAAACTGAAAGCGTAGTCACGCTTTTCCCAACTGCCATCTGGTTATCGCTGCGTTTAATGCGACAAATCGCACAACCTTGGAGAGTGCAGCAAAACTTAAAGGAGAGCCGAATTACGTCAATTGTGGCAGCTCGAACTTCCCTGCAAATTACAGGAATTGTGCCACCTTTATCAGAGTCGCCGCCAGGCGGAACACACTCAAGCAACCTCTACCACCATCAACCTCGAGGAAAATCCTAAACCCCTCATTTACCAGACCAGCAGTCTCCTTTGGTGAGCTGTTCGCACCAGCAGTCAGCAAACAAACCCAAAAACTGCAAGCTTGCCAATCAACGTGCAAAAATTCGTTGAAAAATCGTTAGAAAATGGCTGTATTTTTCTTTTACACCGAAATAGTAGTTTCACCTGTCAAATTACCATATCCGTTAAAAAAAAAACAATTCGGAACGCTCATTTGTTAATTATAATGGTTTAAAAATTGAATTCTCACAAGGCGGAAAAGAAAACGCGGTGACGTCATCGAGCGAACAATTTGAATCTTATCTACGCGAAGGCATCCGGTTTAGTGTTTGTTACTTGTTAGTTTTCAAGCAATCAATCAGTTTTTACCAGGAAAGTGGGAAATTTATGATTGAATGGATAATCCTTCAAGTTACTTTACATTTCGGCGGTAGTGGTAACAATCTATATAGCAAATTCCGACATTTTTATGTGAACGTCAAAATGTACGTTCCTGAAAGATGCACAGGGCGCAAAAAAGGAATGGATTTGGACTGAGCGGAATTCGAACCTTGGGCACGTTGAATATTTTGTGCTAACCTTCTCCTGTGACTTGATTTGAATTTGAATAATAGTGACACAAACTTCTCACACAATCGTACATTATCAATTGTGATTGGAGTTAAAGTTTAGAAAATTGGACGATGGCGGTCCACTTTTTCCGAAAATCTTCTTTCGGAAGAGCCAAAAAAGCTTTCTGCGGGGTTTTTGTGGAATTATTTGTGCAGCAAGGCACGAAACAATATTTCATCGTCCAGTTTTGTATTTTTACGAGAAACTGCCAGTTGCCGGGCTATTGAAGGCGCTTTTCAGTTTGCTTGAATTTAGGTTGAAATTTAAAATTCTGATAATTTCAAGCACAGTTTTTTTCGAAAATGCCGTTCGAGACTTTCGTGCAATCTACAACATAGAAGTGATTTCCGTCATTAGTGAAAATAAGGTGGGGAGTTTATTCTTGGATATGTTCAGCGCCATGATTGCTGCCTTTTCGCCCAGCCATGCACATTAAAATAATCGAATTGAACATCAATTCAATTATCGATCGAGCTCGTAGAAGCAAGTTCGACTTTTTTCTTAAGAAACATAAACCCCACAAAGTGCTCAAATGTGAAACCAGGCTTCACTATCGTTTCAGGCCATCCTTCACTATCGTTTCAGGCCATCCTTCTTCTCGCTAGACACAACCCACAACCTTAATGGCCTTCGAAACTACGAACATTTTAGTCCTGCCTTATCCGCTACGTTGGCCATTACGCTTAACCATATCTTCACCACTTCCTAATCACAAACCATCTAAACCCGATCCCACATCCCTCCAGACATCATCGATCGGTTAAGATGCGATTCTAGTCGAAATTAATCTGCCTGATCGCACCATCCGCCCAGTTACCATACCGTCCTTGATTATCAAAAACCTAACTGGAAAAGAATCAACCAGTCGCTCAAATCCTTCCCACAAATTCAAATCAGAAACGATACTACCATCACCAATAAGTCAATTGACGTTGCAGCCAACCAACCGCCATTTTAGAAGAAATGTATGAAAAATTAATTCCACAACGCTTCCTCAACTGTGAAAATTTAGTCACCCTCCCTGAAGATATCCCAAGGGACATCAAATCAAAAAGAACTCTGCGGAGAGACTTTTAAGGAATAGGTCTGTCTCTTCCTCAAACGAGAAATCCAGTCTCGATAATTCCGTTCGTCAGAGAATTCAAACTCTCTACCAGCGTCTCAGCTGTTGACATTCAGGAACTCGTCCCCGCTAAAAAGCAAAACACATGCTCACTCTACACGATCATCCGAGTTCTGCAACAGCAAATCAGTACAATGGAAACGACAATATCTACACGTCTATCCATATACCCGACCGCAATCCGGATATCCTTTTCTGTTATGTAAAGGAGCATAGCTCGCCAACAATGCTCACATCAATTCCTTGATACTTCAGATCTATCCAATCCAATATTGTTCAAGCCAACCACGCGAAGTCGCCAAAGCCTGGGCTCTCGTCATAGGCGGAGACTTACACGCGAAACATTCTTCATGGCTAGACCGAAACCCAAACTTCAATGGTCACCAACTCCACAGCTGGCTCACTACACCATCATCAGCACAAACTATTTCACACTTTAGTTCCGCACTACCAACCTTCTTCCGTTCCAACTATCACTCCTACCTGGACCACTTCCTTACTACATCCAACATCACCATCGTCCCAAATCCAAACACCTTTCCGCTCCTAGAGATCGCCTCTGGACTCAGTGACCATGACACAGTCAGCCTCGACTGCAAAGGGTCAAAACGCCCCCTCCTCGCTCAGTACCTGACTTCAGTAGAGCGAACTGGAAACACATAAACCAACACATGCGTAGAGAACTTTGCAACATTGAGCTCCCAACCACTCACCAAATCACCAACTACGCAATCGACGAAGCTGTCGGCCGACTCACTCAGCTCATGCAAAATTCTGGTGATGAGCTTATCCCATAGCGCACCCTGGGGTATAAAAACCTAATTTCTCTCCTCAATAATATACTAGAGGATATCAAATACAACAGAACACTTCGGCGCAGACTCTTCAGAGATTCTGGCCACCCTTCGACACCATGGAGGCCGAGATATACGACCTCGACCTATCAATTCGAAACAGAATCCGCTCTTTGTACCTCGAACACACAAATTCTCGCCTTGCGAACACCATCCTAAATTTAGAAACTTTCCACGAATTAAGGAAATCCTGCCCTAAACTCGAAAAATCTTCCGCCCCGGCCCCAATTCTCCCCCAAAACATTTCCCTCCCAGAGAAAGCCAAAGTTCTGGCAACCCACTTCCTTGAAGCACACCAAATCACCTCCGGTGTACAAAACACCGAAACTAAATCTGAAGTCGCGGACACTGTCGTCCGACTCAACTCCTCACCCACCATCGTACAGACACGGCGCTTCGCCAATATTTTTGCTTAGCCGCTTCGCAACCCATACCAACTCCAACTCTCCCCAAAATTAACCTTTACAAAGCTCTATGTGATCAAAGTCATCTCCGGCATACTCATGCCCAGCAGGCATCCCACAAGGGTCGGTGCTATCAGCCACCCTTTTCTCCCTCTTTACGCCCCAACTCATACCTAGACGAGTTGTTCCACTATTTCAATAGATGGAAACTCCACCTCCAACTATCCAAACCCATATTCCGTAGGCTTGAAAACCTATCACTCCGAGCTAACGACTCCATAATCCCAAACACCGATAACGTGACATACCTTGGTGTCGTAATGAACTCAAGGCTCTCCAACGTTCCCCACATCGCAAAGGTCCTGGCCAAAGTAAATTCGGCTTTCTACGTTCTCCGACCAATTTTACTATACAGGAGCACAACCCCAAGCAAAATAAAACTTATTATCTATCGTTACTTTTGGTTACGCTGCTCCCAGGGCAGAGGTGAGGCAGTGTTTGATGAATTGCCTCTGCCCTGGACGAAACCGTCAGTCAACTTTTTTGCTTTTGCGAAAACTTATGAACTACAAACAGCTCATAAGATCCATCATCTCGTACGGTTTCATTTTATGGTGCGACTCTTCCCCGGCGCAGATGGAGCGACTGCGCCTCAAGGAAAGACGATTTCTCCGGCATGCCAGCCAAATCTACCGGAATGATGACCAGTCCAAATATATCATATATCGAATATCACTCTATATAACGAGTGTGAAATTCCTCGCATTGAAGCTACCCTCGTCAACCAGGCGCGATTAAATTCCTCCGCAAGTGCAGAGATCACCCGAACCCCATAATAAAGTCTGCTATGGGCATAAATTGCGCTGAAGACAACTTGTTGACTCACAATAAGTTCCCACAACTCATCTTACATCTACTGGAACACGGCAACGTGTTCGATGAAGAAGGAAGAGTCACCCTCTATACAGGCCCTTACTCCCCTTCACAATATGTGAAACCCACAACCGCCATGACCCGCGTATAGCAAACCCCTCCCCCTTTTCTCACCTATACCCACTTTCTATCACCTCTTCTCACTATCTCCCCTTTACCTTTCATACTTCACCTTTATCCCCGTCCCCAACCACTATTACTACAGAGTGGAGGTTTTCTTTACAGGTTTTCCTCCAATTTCTACAACCAGAGTCAACACCAACACAACATCAACATGTTAATAATAACATTTATAATATACCTTAGATTAAGTAAATTACTGTTAAGGTTCGCATGTTAGGAATAATTATTCTTTGTACAGGTTCTTTATTGAAAATAAAAAATGTGTTTCACTCGCGTATTTTGCCAGCTATACATAGCTGTTCAAACTATCCGCGAGGCACATTAAGACAAAGATAGATGAGAATGAAATTTCGAAGGATTTACACATAGTAAGTGGTATAATACAGTTCTAGACGTGGAATGGAAATTCGTGGGATATACGGTTAGGTTCCTATCTCTAGAAGCCTAGGATCTTGATCAGAAACGGGCTCATCACGCGAACGACAGTGGGGAGGCGTTGTTACAAAATCCGACTCCGATAGTGGAAGTGGATTCGAAATGGACCACGATCAACCGGATCATGAAGGTAGAATATTTGTTCTTGAGAACAAGATTATCGAGATGCTACCGACAACTGAAACACCAAACAGCAGAGCTCATCCGGCGCCTAAGTGGAACATTCATGCCCACGTCCAGCACGCAATGATTACACCGCATAGAAGCCGTCAAGCCGCAAGCATCAATTCTATCAACCATCATTCAACCCTTCCCCAATTCCAGCGTACATCGACGCATCGATTCACCAGGAAAACACCACCAACATCGTCAACTAGCCAGTCACCGTTCCCACACCAGGAGCTGTCAACGTGAAAGTCAACGAATCCGGCACGATATCGAAGGAAATAAACATCGGAGCGACAAATTCCACATAGCAGACAGGGAAAACACCCACCCATCAAAATGAAAACCGCCTCCACCAGCCGAGCATATACAGCGTCACAACGTGGTCATTTGAAAACCAACGAGATAAGCCTAGAGAAATTTCCCCCTTAATCATTAAATCCCTCTACAACAAAATTAATTACTTCGAAAATTCTAAAAAAAATTATCTACTTCCTTCACATTTCAAACGAGTCGGAATACCGGAAGCTCGCGCTTCGGGTATAAAGGTTTTGTATTCATCTTATGTAAGAAACTTTAACGCAAATTTTTCTATTCCTATATAGCTACAAATCCAACATATTCCTTCATCATTCATTCATTGATTCTCTTCCAAACTACAAGATATACGTACATATTACAGCCATAGATATCATCCTCACCCTAAACAAACAAACTGCTTATTTCCGAATACTGTACATATATATGTATGTATATAAATTGATCGTACCCAAGTCATATTTCGTTCACGTATCGCAGCCGTGAGGTGCAGACGTGTTTTCAGGAGTGCCGTGGAAAATTTGCTTTTCTCAGAAACCAGTACGGAGTGCCGCGAAGCTAAGTGTTTCCAGAGTGTTTGAAATTGAAAAAAGCATGCTTTTTACTTTAATAGCATTTATTGTTTCAGTGTAGTGACAACAATGGGCGAGCCGTCTAGCGGCACCAAGCGCCGCAAAACAGTCGAAGAAATGCTCGATTTCAGAGACGCGTCAGAGGATGAACTTCCGATGTCATCCGACATCGAATATAATTCGGACGAAACCGACGAAGTGCCGCCCCAAGACATCGCGCCCGAGCAGCCGGAGGAAGATGATGTAGAGAGGTTGAAGAGCGAGAATAGAATGCTCCTCACCCTCATTGCTCAACAGAAAGAGCAGATCTCCACCCTGAACTGGACGATCAATGATTTACGCGACACTGTCAAGTCGCTTCAGTTCACAATCAAGGCCGCCTTCCCGGACAAAGAGTGGGAGGACAAATCAAAGCAGCAACCGACTTCCCGCCATTGGGGAGCAAGAAGCGCGCGAACAACGCTCCGCCAGCGCCAGCATCAAGCCAACATCGACCGGTCATTCGTCCTGCGGTTCCAACAATCGCCCCAACAACGCCAGCACAGCGAGGACCCGCAACCCGCAATCCGATAGCTCACAAACCAGTAAGTACAACAACTTGCCAGAATAAAAATCCAACACCCAACGCACCTAAACCGCAAAAAGCGGAAAAATTGCCCCCCCTGGTCGTGATGGAAAGCCCGGAGTCTTTCCGCGCGACTAAAACCCGAATTGCGAAAGCAATCCCAAACAACTTCCTAGTCAAAAGGACGGGAAGCAACACACATCACATTTCTGTGACCTCCTCTGAAGATTACATTAAGGCGAAAAACGTCTTAATAGAACACAAAAATAAGTTCTACAGTTTTACCCTGCCCGCAGACAAAACTACCTCACTTATACTTCGTGGCCTTGACCACACGTATTCCCCGGAGGAAATAAAAACTGACCTCTATGCACAAGGGATCAAGAACATTAAGTCAATTAAGCCCTTCGTAACGTCAAGGGCTAAATCTGAAAACCGCCAAAGCAGCCTATGGCTGGTCACCTTTGACGCGACTTTTGAGGAAAGTCAGCTCTCAAAAGTCAAGGCCGTCCTCCATACAATTGTTCGCTTTGAACACATGAAGTCTAAGCAAGTTCTGCAGTGTAAAAACTGCCAACGCGTTGGCCACGCGGCTCCAAACTGCCATTTAGGATATCGTTGCGTAAAATGCGACAAAACACATAATCCTGGCGAATGCAGTAAAACTGCAGAAGAAAGACCGCACTGCGTCAACTGCGGTAGCCCCGATCATCCGGCCAACTATCGCAACTGCCTTGCTTTTATTCGTGTCGTCTACAAACGGAACGCACAAAAACAACCTCCCCCAACTCCGAGGATAATCACAAATCCAAGCTTCACAAAACCAGCAATCTCTTTCGCTGACGCTGCTCGGAGTGGCGCTCAGCAAGCCCCGAGGTCGCAACCCAAAATGCCTGTAAACGCGCAAGAATTCGTTGAGAAGTCTCAACAATTCTTGTCAATGTTCAATGCGATGATTGCCGCATTTTCGTCCAGTCATGGACATTAAGATCATCGAATTGAACATCAATTCGATAGTCGGTCGTGCCCGTAGACACGAGTTCGACCTTTTCATTAAAAAACATAAGCCTCACATTGTGCTCCTATGTGAAACCAGGCTCCACTTCCGCTATAGACCTTACTTCTCTGAGTTCAACTTTTTCAGAACCGACCGCCACAGTCAAAGCAATTACAACCTAGCCGGAGGCACCGCTATTCTCGCCTCCGACAAACTCCTTAGCACCCAAATCTTTCCACCCGTTAACACTTGTGTGTCCTTGGAAGTAACTCTTGTTGCAACCGAGACACACTCCTCCATCATTTACTTTGCTTCGGTCTACTGCCCAAACCAATCTCTCAATACTACAGACTTTTCAAACCTCTTCAACTTCTGCGCGTCCCATCCGCGCCCCGCCAACAAAACATGGCACCTAGTCATAGGTGGCGATCTCAATGCGAAGCATTGGTCCTGGCTGGATTCTGTCCACAATCGAAATGGACTTCACTTACACAACTGGCTCACTACTGCGCCAGCTGCCCTGAATCTACAGCACTTCAGCCCCGCGCTACCCAGCTACATTGGCCACCACAGCCAATCGCACATCGACCACTTCTTGTTGACAAATGGTCTAACCACTTGTCCAAACCCTAACACATTTCCTTTCCTCAATACTCTTCCTGGCATCAGCGATCATGATGCGGTTGTTCTAGAAATCAACCTTCCTGATCGCACTTCCCGCCCCAGCCACCGTACTGTCCCGGATTATTCAAGGGCAAACTGGAGGCATATCAATCAGTCCCTGAAAGCCTGCCTTTCAAATATCCCAATCAATAGCACCACATCTATCTCCAATGAGGCAATTGACGAAGCTATCAGCCAATATACTGACATAGTCAAAGAAGTGTGCGAGAAACAAATACCGCAACGCTCCCTCAATTATAAAAATCTAATCTCCTTGCCTGAAGATCTCCTGCGAGATATTAAACTTAAAAGATCCCTTAGGAGAAGACTCTTTCGGAACAGATATGGCCCTCACTGTCGTGCCCTCAAAACCGAGATCCATGATCTCGATAATTCGATTCGTCTGAGAATTCAGACACTATACACCGAACACCTATACGGTCGCCTGTCCAACATTGAGCTGAACCCTTACACCTTTCGTGAACTGAGGCAAACTTGCCCCAGACTCGGCAAAAATAACGTACCGAGTACGATACTGCCCCAAAATATTTAGCCACCGGAAAAAAGCGAAATACTGGCTAACCACTTTTTAAAGGCTCACCAGACCACACTTCACCTTCGCAGCGTTGAAGCAGAAGAGGAAGTCACCTCCTCTATCACCTCTCTTCTTAGCTCACCAGCATTTCGGCCTCGTGCCACCAACCTTCCTCCACTTAGCGGCTATCTAATAGCCCCACTGCCTCACAGCAGCATCCCGAGCATCAAGTTCTTGAAGCCTAATCAAGTTGCAAAACTTATTAAGCTCTCAAAGAACAAAAAGTCCGCCGGTCTCGACAATATTCCGAGTATTGTCCTAAAAAGATGCTCCGCCTCCCTAAGTCCCTTCCTCTCCTTAATTTTCAACCATTGCATTCTCAATGCACATTTCCCCACCAGCTGGAAGAGTGCCAAAGTTGTACCGATCCCGAAAAAAAATGAAAACCCTTTGCTACCAGATAGCTACAGGCCTATCTCAATCTTATCGTCAACCGCCAACATTTTCGAGAAGGCCATCAAGTCCATGATTGATGAACACTGCGAATCCAGTGATATCATCCCAAATTTTCAGTTTGCGAACCGATCACAACACTCAGTCGAGCATGCACTGCTCGTACTCAAAATCGACATCCTACACGGATTCAACCGGAAAACACCGACCATCGCATGCCTCCTCGACCTGAAAAAAGCTTTTGACTCTGTCTGGCAGCACGGTCTCATTGCTAAACTTTCCAGGTCATACCATTTCCATCCACAACTGTGTAAACTTCTTCTGAGCTTTCTCCAGGAAAGAAAAGCCCAGGTTGCTGTCCAAAATCATCTCTCCACAACCTACACCTGCCCCGCTGGTATCCCACAGGGATCGGTCCTCTCTGCCACACTCTTCTCATTATTTACTGCGGACATCCCAGCGCCGTCCGACGACCCCAAGCCAATCAAAGTCCTGCAATATGCTGATGATCTGATACTTTATGTATCAGTCAAAAACATTGCACAAGGAGAAGCCCGTCTGAATTCTTACCTAGACGAGTTACACCACTACTTCTCTAGGTGGAAATTGTCCCTCAACCCGTCAAAATGTCAGACAATAGTGTTTCAGGGCAACACTAAACTGACATACGCTATCAAGCGTGACATCGGAGACATCTCCCTCCACATTAACTCCATCTCTATTCCTAAAGTTGAGCAAGTGAGATACCTCGGGGTCACTGTGAACACTTCGCTCTCAAATACTCCACACATTGACCTCGCATTGAAACGCGCAAACAATGCATTCCGCTCTCTTCTACCGATCATCCGGTACAACAAGCCTGTTGCACAGAAGGTTAAACTCTTCTGCTACAAGCAACTAATTCGGCCCCTTATCACCTTCGGGTTTATCTTCTGGGCTGATTGCCCAGCATCTCAAATCGAGAAATTGCGTCTCTGCGAGAGGAAAATACTGCGTCATTGCGCCAATATTTTCAGAAACGATGACCGCACGAAATATATTTCGAACCGTGTCCTCTATCACACCTGCGAAGTCGCTAGGATCGACTTCGTCCTAATTAATAAAGCGCTTCGCTTCCTCGTCAAGTGTGAAACTCACCCTAACCCGCTGGTTAGAGAGCAAATGAATATTGAATGCAGTATCGAGAATTATCTCCGCAGACACCAGTTCCCTCAAGCCCTCCTGCACCCGTCTATCCGAAGCAATATCTTCGACCAAGCTGGAAAGGTAATCCTTTACTCGGATTCCTTCTCCAACGACCAGTTCGTGCCACCACCCAAGGCCAGACACCCGTGATTTTTTAAAATTGTTCTTTCCCACATCCCACCATATCCCTTCCTTTATCCTTCCTCCTCATCCCAAAAGCGGAATCCTCAAAGTGCTGGAGGTTTTTTGGATTTTCCTCCACTAATCAAATTTTAATTTCAGCATAGCATTAAGTTTAGTCTATAATTATATTTCATTAAGTTAAACGTTAGATTAAGTTTTTTACTGTTAAGGTTCACATTGTCCTAGGTTAAGTAATTTCACTTTAATTCGTTTGCCATACAATAAAAAATTGTGTTTCTTGTAAATTGTGTTTCTTGATCGTACCCAAGACAGTCGAGTGCTGACAGTGAACGAGTGAACATCGAGAATAATCAAGTGGAGTGATGAGATAATTTGAGAACAGTGAAGCGTTAAAAAGTTTAAAAAGAAGCATCCTAAAGGAGGCGGATAGCCAAACGCAGTTAAAATACAAGCGACCAAGAGACTCTCCCGCAGTAGCGGCACCAAGAGTAGTATGATCAACGGACAAAACAAAAAGAGTGAAGTTTCAATATACAAAAACGGAGTTAACACAGAGGTGCTAGTGAAAACAAGTGAGCAAAATGGAGTACGAGCAGATGACTGCCGATCAGATTAAAATTGCCAAGTTGGAGCAAGCTCTGACAGAAGTAATGGCAGAGCTTCGCGCGGCGCGTGCTCTGAGCGAAAAACTTTCGGCGCTTATTGACAACTTGAACAAGAAGTTGGAAGAGAAAGAGATGCCAGTGAAAACGGAAAACAACAAGTGGATTCGACTGGAGATCCCGTCGGCTAGCGAAGACGGCAACGAGTCACCGGCTGAAGAAGAGCCTCTTGCGGACAGCCAATCCGAAGAGGCGTCTTCAATGGACGAAGACGAAACAGACGTACAAGACGACAAGACTGACGACTTTCCGCCGTTGTCACCCCCGAAGCCAGTGGTGTAGCTGCCACCGCCCCCCAAACCAAACAACAAAGGTAAAGGTAAATACACACCCTATTATTCCTAAAGTAGTCCCCAACTCGGAGAAGAAAAAGGACGGCACAGTCCCAGTAATTTTGAGGCAACCTGAGATCTGGCCCCAAGTGGAAAGGGAATTGAAAAAACTGAAAATAAAAATTTCAGAGGCGAGAAGGATTTACTTAGGAATCCGAATCACGCCAGAAGAACCGGCTGACCAACGGAGATTAACAAAATTCTTCAAGGATAGAAATATCCAATTCCACGCTTTTCTTCTTCCAGAAGAAAAGAATCTGAATATTATAATTAAAGGCCTTCACTGAATTGATCTTAGCTATATCAAAGAAGACTTGGAAGACCAAGGATTTCACCCGATAGAGTGTTTTTTCTTGAAATCCAGTAATGGATTTTCAAATCTATTGAATGTGCAGGTTCCAAAAACTGAAACCAAAATTTATAATGTGAAGGGAATATGCCATTTATTGGTCAAAATTGAGAGCCAAGAGCCTAAAACCAACAAAGCGCAGTGTCATAACTGTCAGCAATTCGGACACGCGTCCAACAATTGTTTCGCACATCCTAAATGTGTGGAATGCGAAGGGAATCACCACTTCTCCCAATGTCCCAAAAAGCCGGAGGAAAAAGCGAAATGCTCTAACTGTGGAGGGGAACATCCGGCTAATTATGGAGGTTGTTCACACAACCCGAAGAATTTAAAAAAATCCTTCGCTCAAGTTGCGAAAACCCAAACGGTCCCCACACCACCACCCACTCAGCCTTCAGCAAAGTCTCCACCCATTAAAATGGAGAACATTATGACTGAAATGCAAACGCAATTTCAGTCCATGTTTGAAAACATGATGTCTCAAATGTTTGAAAACATGTCTAAGAAGCAAATCTCTCGACCCACCTCTAGGCCCAACAATGGAAAGGGACAACATTAAAATCCTAAGTTGGAACGCCAACTCGATAAAGGATAAAATGGGGGAATTTAATCAATTCCTAATCGACTACAAAGTAGATATCATATTAATTCAACACGGAAGGGGAACCGCAATCTTGATTAGTAAAAATACCACCCACCACCATTTAATCACTCCCTCCCTTAATGAGATAGCAACAATGATTGCGGTGAAAAATGGCCCATTAAATATTAACGTGATTTCGGTCTACAGGCCACCCAACTCAAACACTATTTCCCCTGACCTAAAGAAACTTTTGGAGCAAGCTCCAGTCACATTTCTAGCCGGAGATCTCAACTTTGACCACAGATCCTGGGATTCTAGAAGAAATAATAAATCGGGTGTCGAAATATACAAATTTATTATTTCTGACCAAATTACGCTTCACGCTCCACAAGAACTTCTCAAACTTCCGTACTTGGTCTGTACTAGACATAGGATTATCTAAAAACCTGGAAATTAGTATTTCCACTGAATGTCTAGAAGAGTTACCCTCAGATCACAAATCAGTATTGTTTACACTAAGCAATTTTTTAATAGTTGATCCTCCCAAAACTATTAAAAATACAAACTGGATTTCCTTCAAAAATTCTCTGATAAATTATCCCTCACCCTCAAAATTGACAACAAAGTCACAAATTGACAGTGAAATTCATAAAATAATTGACCATATAAATAGAGCAAAAGCTAACAACACTACTGAAACCCCGGTCTCAAAAAACCACTTCTACCAATTGCCCAAAAAATTAGTCGAACTGATCAGGAGAAGAAATCGTGTCCAGAAAAGAGGAAGGAACACAGGAGACCCTAACCTCATCCGAAGCGCGAACAGGCTAACAAACATCATCAAGGAAAAAATTGATGAGTTTAGAAACCAAAAATGGGGAAACTTCCTGGAATCACTGGAGCCCGGGGACAATAACTTCTGTCGCTTGACAAAATATTTCAGGAAAGGCACAAAGCAGAGAATTCCTACGATCCACGGGCAGCATGGGTTGGAGCATTTTAAAGAAGGAAAGACGGAGGCATTCGCCAACTCACTGCAGGACCAATTCACTGAAAACCTTTTTTCAGATGAAGACTCGGAGGAAGAGGGAGAAAATGAGGAGCCACAATCAACTTCAGAGATTGATCACAAGTCAGGAATTCCATCTTGAAACTGACAAAACAGAAATCTCCAACATAATTGAAACGCTCAACAAAAGGAAAACTCCGGGTTGGGACAATATCTCCAACGAATGTCTCCAAAACATACCTGAAAATATGGTAGAGTCCATCTCCATTATTTTCAACGCTATGTTCAAAATGGAATACTATCCGAAAGATTGGAAGAAAGCAATCATTATTGTTACTCCAAAACCTGGAAAAGATCCCAAGTTTCCTCAAAACTGGAGACCAATCAGCCTACTGCCAACCATTGCCAAAATCGCGGAAAAAATCATCCAGACGCGATTAAAAGACTTTCTAGAAGAGAAAAATATTTGTCCGGCAGTCCAATACGGATTTAGGGAAAACCACTCCTGCGAGCTTCAACTCGCAAGAGTGGTAGACTATATCCGTTCAGGTTTAAACCGAAGGCAATCGACAGGCATGATCATGTTCGACATTAACAAAGCTTTCGATAAAGTGCCACATTCTGAGTTTATTTATAAACTGAACAAATTTCAAGTTCCGTCCCAAATTACAAATGTAGTGAAATCTTATCTACAAAACAGATATTTCGCGGTCCAAATAGAGAAACAACTCCAGTGTACGTCCAATCGAAGCGGGAGTTCCTCAGGGATCACCCCTCTCACTGCTCCTTTACACCACATACATTGCAGGCATCCCTTCATTCTCGCTGCTAAACACCAGGCTGTCACTTTCCGCAGACGACACCTGCATTTTCCAAACGTCCAAAGACAGTAAACTGATTACGGACAAACTACAAATTGCCACAAACTCGCTACTAAATATATCTGTAAACAAATAATCAGGCCCACACTTCTCTATGCAAGCTCCGTCTTTGCGCAAACAAAAAAACCTACCAAAACCGACTTCAAATAGCCCAAAACAAAGCCCTAAGCCAAATATTCAACTATCTACGGTACGTGAGAAATGGCGACATACACAAAGATCTGAAAATAGACATATTCATTAGGGACAAAGTACTGAAACTATACGAACAAATTGACAACCACAAACACTCAACGCTAGACATACTAAAACGACAGCCATAAAATCCAGGAATTAAAACAGAATAAATAATTCCAGAGAACAATAGTTAGATAGAAAACACCTAACACAGAAAAAGGGAGCAAAGCTGAAACGCACCAGCTCCACATCAACAGAAGCTCCTAGTCA
Organism: Hermetia illucens; assembly: GCF_905115235.1. Classification (NCBI taxonomy): domain Eukaryota; kingdom Metazoa; phylum Arthropoda; class Insecta; order Diptera; family Stratiomyidae; genus Hermetia; species Hermetia illucens. Next base: position 105,997,384 of record NC_051853.1, on the reverse strand, counting down.
GACTTCCGATTTACTTCGTGTACAAAAGCATACATAGGTACACATATAGTAGTAGTATAGTAGATAGGAAAACAACAATTTTCCGAAAACAACCATTTTTATTTAACCTACAAAAATACAATTCTAAATTAACCTAACTTATGTACTACCTTAACAGCATAGCTTAATCTAAGGTACAATCTATGGCTTAAACTAACTTATCACTAAAGAATAAATGGAAAAAATATCTGACATGCTCTCTGGAGGAAAGTCGAAAAAAACCTCCATTAGTTGAATTTTTTATAAAAGCGGGCGAGTGAGGAAGGAACTAGGATGTGGGTTGGGATGGGGAGCATGCGGGAGGGGTTTGGGAAAGGAAGCTAGGAGTGGCGCTAAGGATGGGTAGGTTTTGAAAACTGGGATGAGGAGTAGATACCGTTGTAGAAGATTACTCTACCGCCGGGGTCGAAAAGGAGGTTACGGGATTGGAGAGATAAGAGGATTTGAGGGAACAGATGACTATCCGCAAACTTCATTAGCACGCAAATACTATATGCCTACGTACACACACATCTGTTTGGAGTAATTGATATTCATGTACAAATGACGAAAAAAACTAAAACCAAATAATTCTTTGCAACCCCATTCATAGGAACTCCCTTCGGTGTGGTATTGACGAATTTATATGTGATGATGACGTCATACAGGTTGTAGAATGCACAAGTTTGGCCCCTTATAACTTTGTTAAGCCGGGTAAATTTCTAAAATGTAGAAATATGTTATTACTAACGTTATTTATGCAGATATCGGAATCGGATATATTTTGAGGCCTAGATTTCGTATAGATGCATCACTGTGATTTTTCGGTTGGGTAGGTTCTGAGAACGAGACCTGTTACACTTTCTGTGGGTCATATTTTGAGCCCCCACTTCCCTACGTTTCACCTTATATCAAATATGGAACCAGTTTCGAAAAGTACTAATTGAGCCCTTTCATCTGATACCCCACATGGCCACATACAAAAATGGGGAGCACTCCTTAAACTCAACACAAAATGGTGCCATTTGCTATATGTAAAGAAAGCGCTTTCATCAATTTTCGTGACAACGGGCCCAGCCATTTCCGAACAAATCGGGTGTGGCAGACAGACAGACAGCGCCCAGGTTGCAGGAATCAGTAAATGCCCTGTGTGCAGAAAGGCGTTCATAAATAAGTACAAATGAAGTTTATGCAACTAAATCTGAATCACTGTCGAGCGGCCCAAGACCTGCTCTCCCAGAGCGTGTTCGAAAATAATTTCGACATAGCTATTGTATGCGAACAATATGAAAATCGGCATAGCGGAGTATTGGTAGCTGACGAAAACATCAAAGCCGCGATATGGAGTTGCGAAAGTCGTGCTATAGAAGATATGAAAAAACATCCAGAGAACGGATTTATACGTGCCAAGATAGGAGGTATACATATCTATAGTTGTTACGCAGCCCCGAGCCTTACGCTGGGGGAATTCACTTTGTTGCTTGAGAAACTATCCTTTGATGCCAGACGCTACAATCTCAAAATAATTACCGGCGATTTCAACTCATGGACAGAAGAATGAGGAAGCAGAAAAACAAATGCGAGGGGGCAAATACTGTCATAGACATTCTCGCGTTTAAATGTCGTACTTGCGAACTCTGGGAAAGCCAACAGGTTATCGGGCTTATCTACATCGATTTGGACACGACGAGTCACCATGCTGCCCATGGTGTCGTAACGTGGCTGAGAACGCGAAGCATGTTGTATTTGAGTACCCAAGGTTTACAACACCGAACTAGGCTGCGGGCGATCGCAGACAGGCGCTTAACATCTGAAAATATGGTGAAGTTTATGTTGGAATCAACGGACGCTTGGAATCAGGTGGTAATTGAGCTGAAAATGATTCATCAACAGCTAAGGCATGAAGAACTGCGAAGAAAGCAAGAAACGGAGCGAACAATAATTAGCCGCAGTTAAGAACTGATCCAGCCCCGCGATGCAATGCTTATAGCAATCCGTGGGGAGAGTGGAAGAAGGAGTTGATTTTAATTTGTAGGAGTCTCACATAACTGCATGGCAGAAGCCAGCAGTAGGTTTTGAAAAAAAAGACAGACAGAAAATCCCGAAAAAAGTTGCAATGGGCTATCACGAAAGGTAAAAATGATAGCTTCAAGCCACTCTGTGATGAGGCAGACTCAGATCAATGGGGATGAGCGTACAAGTCCGTTATGTTAGCAATAAAAGGCAAAAGGTCCCCTCCTATTATGTGTCCTAGATTATTGTGGGAGATAGTTTCGACATTGTTCCCCCAACATCCGAAAACAATCTTCCCAATGATACCAATCAGCGCCGAAAACATACCTCCAATAACCATAGACGAAGTCTTGGAAGCAGTGGAAAGGGTCCAGGATGCCGCATCCCCCGGCATGGATCGAATCCCCAACAAGGCGCTGAAATTGGCAATGAGAATGGCACCAAACATGTTTGCACCGGTATTTACAGACTGCCTAAAAGAAGGGCCCTTCCCCGCAGAGTGGAAAATACAAAAGCTTGTATTGATCTCGAAGACAGGTAAGCCGATATGTGAGCCAACATACTATAGACCTATCTGTCTTCTGAATACAATAGGCAAGGTCCTCGAGCGGGTAATCTATAACCGGTTATACCCATTAATTGATAGTGGAGGTTATTTATCGAATAGGCAGTTTGGCTTCTGGAAGGCTTGGTCAACGGTTGATGCTACCAACTGGTTTTCGAACTAGCCAGAAAAGCCTACGACGAAGGAAAATACTGCGCACTGGTGACTCTTGACATCAAGAACGCGTTTAATTCTGCCAGATGAAACGATATCATCGAAGCGCTCATCACGGCACAAACACCAAAATACATATTAAATATAATCTTCGATTTCTTCGACAGCGGAAGCTACTTTATGATACGGACGAAGGGTCAAAGATGTATGTAATAACGACAGGAGTTCCGCAGGGGTCTGTTATGGGCCCTCTGCTATGGAACTTAATGTATAATGGCGTTTTACGGCTTCAGTAGCTAAACAAGCCGTTGTCGTCGGATTCGCAGATAACGTTTGAGTGGTCATAACATCCAATCACTTCGACGAAGTACAGATATATCAAAAATAATTATCGTTCCGATGCTTGTAGTTCTAAATAAAAATAAAACTAGGTAGCTTTCTCCTACTGCAATATATTTCAATAATTAGTAAATATGTATTTCAACTGCTATTAAGTAGTAGCTTAAGTACTGAGGAAGAGAGTAAGTAGCCTTCGAAATACGTATTTACTAACTATTGAAATATATTGTAGTAGGAGAATGCTACCTAGTTTTATTTTTACAGATATATGCGAACGAACCATGAGCTTGCCGAACACAAGACGAAGTTGGTACTTTTTACAAAGCAGCGGAAACAGAAAACTGTTGAAATTTGCATCGGGGCGCATGTTGTTAGCTGTCAGCCGTCGCTGAAATACCTGGGAGTAATATTCGGCTCCAAGCTGAGCTTTAAACCCCACCTAAAGCTTACTGCGCAGAAAGCGGCGACAATTAGCTCAGCACTGGCAAATCGGAGAAAATTGTAGACGGCTTCAAGCTACATATCGATTAAGCGCTCTCCGAACATGTTGCGCCTACCGAACGTCTTATGAGGCAGCATGCATCATTGTGGGGGTGATCTCCGTAGATATTCTAACCGATGAGGCAAGTCGTCTGTACGAAAATCAGGAAGCAAGCCTAAATAAGCAAAGTGAGCGTTGCGCTCACTGACTGCATAGCAAACAGAATTGGACCAGGCGGAGAATGGCCGGTGGACACCACAAGCTTATCCCAGACATAAGCATGTGGACTACGCGAAACCACCGTGGACACGGTGGATACAGGAGTTACCTCTATAGGTTCGGTCTAGATGAATCGCCCGATTGGCCTACGTGTGAAAGTACAGCCGAAAATGCAGAACACGTTTTTCTTCGCCTGCCACAGATTTAAAAGCTCAAGGAGAAAGCTTGAAACAGAGCTAAATACCCGTTTAACGATGGAAAATCTAATAAGGTACATGATGCAATCAAATACAACATGGGATGCGGTAGTTGCAATGATTAAAACGGATTCACCAACAACTAAAGCAGCAGAAATCCAGCGGAGATATAGAAGGGAAGCTACTGCAATTAACGCCACGCAAAGCGGTTGCAGCTCGTTTAGAGTGAACAGCTAAGATCTGAACAGCCCCGCGAAGCAATACCGGAACGGTGGTCCCGCGGGGAGAGTGTGGAGAAAAGATGGGAGGTTTTAGTTGGTAGGATTCCGGCATGCGTGTCCTAGATTCCAGATGCGTATCCATGATGGATTTCCCCCAGCCAAACAAAAAAAGACAGACAGACAGACATCGACTCCATTCTAATAAGGTCTTGTTTCACCCAAAACTTTAAAAATTGCCCCCGAATCATCAATCCCTTTCTCACAAAAATTTGCAACGCCTGGAAAACTGCAGACCCATATCCCTTAACAACAACTCAAAAAATTTTGAGTATGTGCTCCACGAACTTATCTTGCAACACATCACCAAAAATAACTCCCCCCAATTCCAATTCTCCAATAAAAGTCTACACGGAGCTTCTGATTTTCAAAGCAGAAATCAACGAGAACATCGAGATGAACATCTCGTCTACTGCCTGTCTCCTCACCATTCAAAAGTCTCCGACACTCTTTGGTAGGAAGGGTTCTTCTCCAACCGCTCAAATTCAATTTCCACCCACAATTCTACTCCCTTATATGCAACTATTTAACAAACAGAAAATCCATCCATCCAGAAATCAAATTGCTCTGCTACAACATTTGATCAGGCCACCATCTCTTACGGCTTTGCAGCTTGGTACGATGCGACCATCAACACAAACGGGAAAAATAACGAGTCCGCGAAGCGAAAAGATAATGAGTCTGTGATTAGGAATTATCTAATCAAATTCCACTCCCCAGAAGCACCCTTCCATTACCTAACCACTCCCGCAACCTCCTCCATCCCATAGACATCCTAAAAGAACGCAACGAGAACAGCATATACCTCAACCATCCTCACATCTTGTATAATCGTCCTTTCAACCAAGGACGATCAGATTTAATTTATTCAGTATCCCAATAGCTAAGAACAATTTCTCCAATGAAGATAAGAACAAGTCGGAAAACTGGAAGCTTGACGCTTTAGGTATAAAACGTTTTGTGTTTCGCTATGCGAGAAGCATAACGCAGTTCTCCATTGGCTGGCGGGAATGCACTTGCCAATATTGGTCTGAACATCGAAGTAAACGATAAGCGACCAAAGGCCGGTCGAAACAACCGGCGGCTTGATAAGCTGGATGGGGGATTTATCAGCCTCGCGATCACATTCAGATCAGGCGCTTGATAAAATAAAATGACGAAACCGATCACGATGGGCCGACCCTGCTTGTGAATGGGACAAAGGCTGAAGAAAAAGAAGATGTGAGGAATGACGCCAGTTGCATGACAGCTCTGTGTCACATAGTTAAAAATTCCATTTTCCTCTATTTTTTTTAGAAAGCGATTTAAGTAAATCATTTGATGTAAAGGCCTGTATTCATAATAGTCAACCTCATACGCTTCACACTCTGAGTTTAATATTAGCAAATGCGAAGAATTTAACCTACAACAGATATAAACAAGTCGGGGAAACCGGAAGCTGGACGGTTCAGGTACGAAAAGTTTTGTGTATTTGTTAGTACGTAGTACCTAATACAATATATGCATATATTATGTGAGAGTATCCACTTCGGGTGATATTGACATAGCTAGCCTTCAATTTGACAAAAAAGCAACAACTTTGACCTATTATAACTTTGTCAGTAATAGTGCGATTTCCACCAAATTTGGTAAGATTATTCTCTATACTATAGCCTATACCACTGTAAAATTGTGGTGGGTGCTAGGATGAACTTAAGAGGGTTTTTGCAGCCAATTACTAAAAATCATAGTAATATACTATTATTAAATTTATTGAACAGAACAGGCACCTTATAGTGGCCAGCCTCTTGATTTTTTCAGATTTTTCGTTTTGGTTGTTTATGAGAATGCCCCCCTTAAAGAAATGATCACTTTCAACCCTCCGCACAACTTTTCAACAAATGTCGAAACTAAGACCGGCCGCGGAAAGTACTAATATGACCTTGATAAAAAAAATTTACACCCTCTTTTGCATGTATGGGGACCCCCTTAAATTCGACTGAAAAGGATGTAACTCACTGTATGGGTGAGCATTCACAGTTCTCACCTTTCCACCAAATTTGGTGTCAATTGCTATAACCGTCTCCGAGAAAAATGCGTGTGACGGACAAACAGACAGTGAATCGATTTTAATAAGGTTTTGTTTTACACAAAACCTTAAAAAGGACTTGGGAGAAGTAGATTCTTAATGCGACTTTTAATATTTCATTCGAGTGTCAATTCTTCTCGTTAATTATGACGTCCGCATCTTATTTGTATGGCTTAGGGTGCAGTAAATTCCCACGAAAGTGATAAGTTTGAACTGCTATAACTTTGACGGTAATAGTTGGATTTTCATGAACTTGGCATGAGTATGTATGTATATGTCGGCTGCAAAATTTAGTACCAACTAGGATGAACTTAAGGGGAGTTTTCCCGTCAATTTTCTAAAAGTGGTAATATACTATTAGTAAATTTATTTTGAACAGATGCCGGAATGGGACATCTCTCCGAGGATTAGATTTCACATAATTATTTTACACAAAACCTTAAAAGGCCTGGAGAGAAGTAGATTCTCATAATGCGACTTTAACATTCATGCGAATGTCAATTATTCCCGTTAATTATTACGTCAGTACCTTATTTGGTTGGCAAAGGGGGGAGGGGGGAAGCAGCTATATTCGCGCGAAATTACAGGCGTTAATGGCGAGATTTCCATGAAATTCAACATGGGTCTACGAAATCTCCTCTATGCTGATACAAATTTCGAAAGTCCTAGAATGAATTTAAGGGGATTTTTCAGTAAATTTAAGAAAAGTTGGGGTATACTTTTAATATGTCTATTTGAGCACATATCGGAATGGGACATATTTTTAAGGCCTAGATTTTCACCTAAGTGCACCATCCTGATTTTTTTCGGAGTTTTAGGCTGAGTTAGTTTCAGAAAATGAGTCATATCTCACTTTAAGTGTGTAAATGTCGACTCCTCACTCACGCACTTTACAATTTACGACAAACATACCAGTTTCGAAAAGTACTAATCGAGACCTTTCACTTGATACCCTACACGACTATCCGCGTTGGAAAATTTTTGAATCCTCCCTTTGCATATATGGGAAACCCCCTTTAAACTCCACCTAGATTTTGTACACTCGCTGTATGCGTGGGATTTCATAGTTCCCATCTGCCCGCCAAATTTCGTTCGGATCGGTTTAGCCGTTTTGGGGAAAGTGGCGGTGACAGACAAACAGACAGGCAGGACATACATTGAATCGATTTTTACAAAGGTTTTGTTTTACACCAACCTAAAAAACAAGAAGAGGAAGGGAAGCTATGTAATCTATGATATATCTACAAAGTGTTTGAAACAAGTCCATCCAAATACCCAGTATTTCATCGAAAGCAATGAGTAATGAAAGGGATGTAGCTAATGAGATAAACTCTGCCTCTAGAACTTGATTAGGCTCCACTATGTACCATATACATATTAATTTTGTTGAATTCAAAAATTATAATATATTCTATGTTTCTATTTATTTTATTTTAAATATATTTTCAGTACGCTACACTAAAATCTACTTGGATAGACTAAAATATCTTCTGCCACTATTAGCAGTAATACAATCAATAGCGGCGTGCACGTACACACTGTACGAATAGGCGAGAAGAGCTCAATTCATGTGTATGCAATACATTGGGAGAATATAAATTTTGACTTATACGTAAATTCGCCACAGTCATTTCATATTTTCATGATCAGTGTGCTTCCAACTCTCGGCTGAGACAGTCGACTTATTGGAGCTGAGTTTTCTTTCTCAAACTTCTCTGGCAAGTGTTTGCAAACATTCAAAAGCGATAAAAACAATTGTGGAAAAAACAATAATAGTAAGTGAAAATAAAAAACAATAATAAGTGAAAATAATAAGAAATTGGTGCGCCAGAACAAGACGGGTTCACGAAGGTGCCCCGGAAGAAGCGGAGGAAGGCAACGGACAGCCCGACAGGCGAGCTGAAAAGCGACAGCACTGACGACGGAGGTGAGGCCGCGTCCGAGGTAACGCTCTCAAGCGACTGCGAGTCCGACTCGCAAACGAACTCTGACGGGACTTTCAAGAGCTCAGCTTCTCTTGACACGATCCGCGATTCTGTCGCCCTACGCAAGCAGAATAAGCGACTTATGAGGAAGCTCGGGGAAGCCCTCAAGAACAACCGCCAGCTCACGGCCGACATTAAGTCTTCTTTCGGGACATCAAGCCCCCTCCGGCGCCAACCGCGCCAACGCCACCCGAGGCCTACCCTCAACAACTGAGACCAGCTGCTGCAGCCTCATCTAAGTAAAAGGTAAGTCGAATAATACCTCCACTCGTGGTAGTTGAAAACTCGGCTACCTTCAAAAATATTAAACAAAACATAACCCAGTGTTCTCCCTAATAACTACCTGATCAAGAAATCAGGTAGTTCCCACCAAATCCTCACGAAAACACCGGAGGATTACGCTACCGCCAAGAAGGTCCTCGTGGAGAACAATAACAAGTTCTTCACGTACACCCTTCCCTCGGATAAGACGACCAGCCTCATCCTCCGAGGCCTTAATACGACGTTCTCCCCTCAGGAGGTCGTTGAAGGATTGAAGGCTCAGGGAGTCTCAAGCACTCTGAGCGCAAAACCCTTTGTCACGACCTGGGCAAAGACCAACAACATCAACCTCCACTTGTGCTTGGTTACTTTTGACGCGAGGAGCTATTGAAAACCATCCAGCACATGATTGTTCGCTTTGAACAAATAAAAAACAAACAAGTGCTACAGCGCAAAAATTGCCACCGCATCGGACATGCGGCAACCAATTGCCACCTCCGCTTACAGGTGTGTTAAGTGCGACCGGCTATACAGCCCTGGCGAATGTGCCTAAACAGTCGAGGAGGCACCAAAGTATGCTAACTGCGGGGGCAACGACCACCTCCCCACTACAGAAAGTGCCCACGGTTCGTCCAGGTTTTGGCAAGGAGGACCGCACAAAAATGTGCGCCTCTCACCCACCCTCTCCCCACAACTACCTCCCGGCCCGCTGGTCGTCCTATCACAAACCCAGCCTTCACCCGTCCGTTTATGTTCTTCGCCGACGCCGCACGAAGCGGAACGTCGTTCCGTGCACCTAACCGTGTCAACCAACCCACCACCATCTCCAATTCAGACTTCCTTGAGTTTGCCAGGAAATCGCAAGAATTCCTGCAAATGTTCAACTCAATGGTCGGTATTAATGGACGTTAAGATAATCGAGTTGAACATAAACTCAATCATCGGCCGAGACCGCAGACATGAGTTCGAGCTTTTCCTTGGTGAGCACAAATCCGGTATAGTTCTCCTATGTGAAACTAAGTTGAACTATAGGTACAATCCTTCCTTTTCCAACTTAAACCACACGCAATTTTCTCAGAAACGGCTATACCGATTGACACGAAATTTGGTGAGAAGGTGGGACCTGTGGACCGCCAAACATGCAGTGAGTGATATCCTCCTATGTTGAGATTTAAGGGGGGTCCCCCATACATGTAAAAGGGAAGCGTATAATTTTTTTTCGCCAAATATAGTCATGTAGGGTATCAAATGAAAAGTCTTAATGAGTACTTGAGTACTTTGATACCGGTCTTAGTTTTGAGATTTGTTAAAAAGGCGGGGAGTGGGAGGGGTGGAAAGTGATGATTTCTTTAACGCACCCATTCTCAGAAACTACCCAACCAAAAAATTTTTAAAAAATATCATGAAGCTGCCTCTACATGGTGCCCAGGCCTCAAAATACTCTCCATATCGATATCTGTGTGTTACTGATGCGGTTTTAGGCGGATTGTATACTTTGCAAAGAGGTACGCAGGTTTGGGGGGGGGGGGGATAATTGGTAGGGTGCTGGAGTGGGATATGTATAAGGAAAATAGGGTTGTTGACAACTGATCCTTGGGGAGGGGGGATGTGAATCGAAATTCACATCTAAAAATAAGGTTGCGAAAATCGACCAAGTAACATTTGCTTTTCTTAAACAATTTATAGATCCAGTTACTCCGAAAAGTTGTGCTGTCCGCCTCCATACAGATTTTCCCCTGCAATTACATCTCATTAATAACATACTTAATGATCCTGACAGCTATACCATTACTAAACTCAGCATTATTAGTTACAACTTAGGCTTCCCCATAAATACTTGCTTATAATATATGAGAAACGTCATTGACCCAGTCCATTTCAAGGATTTCACACAATTGGAACATATAATTGCTTCCAATCTAAAAAGGAGTAGTATGGTGAAACATCACAGGAAATACTTTTTCATAAGCAAAGACTTCCCTATTGATAGCTATACAGGCAATTACATAGCGCAATGGATTATTGACGCAACAATTTATAAACTGTCTTATTTTCTATATAATAGATGTAAAGTAAAAGCTATCTACACGCAATAACATACTAATCATTTGGAAACATACTCTCCCAAATAAAGCCACACAGGCTATCATGAACGAATTAACTTGCATCACTGGTCGTCCATACTTCACGACACTGAACTTGTTGAACAGGCTATGGCATAGTGTGTTTGCCAACACCATTATCTTCAGAGATCACTATAATCTGGTTCAAAAAAAAAGGGTTCCCAAGATTACGGATGCAGACCCTTAGGTAAAATAAACCTATCCTTTTAAGTCTGCTACACATATTTCTCCAGTTTTCCGATAAATTACTTTATAATCTTGCAAATTTCTTCTAATTTCGTCTACAATCAGTAGGACATACCAGGGTCCAAAATCATACCTTCATATATTTCTGACTTTAGTTCTATATTAAAATATTGTTATCTAACTCACATTAATTCAAAATGTTTGGTTATATACTTGCAAACTTGCAAACTAATCCACACCTTCTTCCCATTATCCACTATCCTCATGAAGACAATTCCTTTTGATTTTTCATAACACTTCTAATTGAATTGCAAGGCTTGAGAAACTGTCACTAATCACTCTGTTCAATATTCCGTCAATTTTTCTACTCTGAAACAGATTAGATTCCACATTCGTGATTAGCAGACCGTTATATTTCTCACACAATCCCTTCTCCCACATCAATGATGTTACCATACACTACTCGCTAGATTCCGGGATAGCCTTTATATTCCACATAATGCACACAACTCCATAGCATCCCTACCATAAACTCTCTACCCTAGAGGACAAAGATCTATGTCAGGGGATATTGCTATGATAGATCCCAACGAGAGATACTCTATAGGGATACCCCACTGCCACTATACTAATCAATCCCTGCTGTCAAACGAAATACAAAGTAATATCTGTCAGTCAAACACCCCATTATAAACATAGACTATATATAGCATTATCATATAGAAGACCTATATCAAACTCTTCTCACAAGGTCTATATCCCAATTTCTCCTTGCTATAAATCCTACACCTGTTCAGTTCTGGCCAGCTTTATTCCAAAATATGGTCGGATTTACGCTCAATGTAATTCATAGCCATGTTGTGTTCTGCGAATTATATAAAGGAGCACTTAACATCTGCTAGACGCTTCGGTCACGCTGCTCCCAGGGCAGGGGTGAGGCAGCGTCTGACGATTTGCCTTTGCCCTGGTAAGAAACCGTAAAGCCGTCATTGCCTAACATTTTGAAAGTTTGGGTGTTAAGCTCTAAACGAGGGGTCCGTGGACCAACAAAAGAGGGAGTAATTTGCCCCCTATTTGGTCCGGTCCGTCATCAAAAGGATGAGGACTTAGGAACCCCGCGATTGTTAAAAAAATATGTTCAACTCTGGCCAAGCTTTGTTCCAAAGTATGGCGGATTTACGCTCAATATAATTTCGTGGCCGTGTGTTCTGCGAATTATATAAAGGAGCACGTAGCATCTGCGGGCCGCTTCGGCCACGCTACTCCCAGGACAGAGGTGAGGCAGCGTCTGATGATTTGCCTTTGTCCTGGTAACAAACCGTAAAGTCGTCATCGACTAACCATTTGAAAGTTTGGGTGCTAAGCCCTGAACGAGTGGTCCGTGAACCAAGAAAAGAGGGAGTAAGTTACTTTCCATTTGGTCTGGTCCGACATCAAAGTGGATGCGGATTTACGACCAGCAATTTTTAAAAAATATATATTCAGATCTGGCCAAGCTTTAGTCCAAAGTATGGGCGAATTTACGCTCAATACAGGAGCACTTAACATTAGCGAGCCGCTTGATATTTCAGTTCATGTCCTTGCTGCCGTAAGGTTGGACGTGTTTCCGATCAAGTAAAATTAATATTATAGCAAAACGTTATTCAGTCCACCGCGGAGTGTCGCGACGACCTGCATCATCGTCAGCTTTTATGGACCATTACAACAAGGGCCAAAACCGAAAATCGCGAGAGCAGCCTTTGGCCTAATCACCTTTGACGAAAGTCAACTCGTCCAAGTGAAAGCGTACAATTGTTCGCTTCGAACATATCAAAGCAAGCTGATTTTGCAATGCAAAAACTGCCAGCGCATTGGTCATGCAGCGCTCAACTGCCACCGCGGATATCGCTGTATCAAATGAGATAAGACCCATAGCAGCCCCGACCATCCTGGCTAACTACTGGAAACTGTCCTGCCTTCATCCGTATCGTCGCCACGCGGAACGTAGAAAAACAAACACCCTTAACCCCGAGGAAAAGCATGAACCCCAGTTTCACCAGAGCAGGAGTCTGCTTCGCTGACGCTGTTCCACGCACACGCAGCAAACTCCAAAAAAAAACAAGCTTCTCAGTGAACATACAAGAATTTGTTGAAAAATCTCAACAATTCTTGAACATGTTCGATGCAATAATTGTTGCATTTTAGTCCAGTCATGGACATTAAAATTATCGAATTGTGAATATCAATTCGATTGTAGATCGTACCCGTAGACACGAGTTCGACCAGTTCCTCAAGAACCACAAGCAACATGTAGTACTCCTATGTGAGACCAGGCTCCACTTCCGCTATAAATCATCCTTCTCCGGGTTCAACTTGTTCAGAATCGATCTCCACAACCAACATAGCAATAACTTGGCCGGAGGCACTGCTATTGTCGCCTCCGACAAACTTCCAATCACCCACATCTTCCCTTCCGTCAATACATGTATGTCCCTAGAAATAACACTTGTTGCTACCGAAACACACTCTTCGATCATCTATTTAGCCTCAGTCTATTGCCCAAACCACTTCTTCGATACAAGTGACTTTCCAAGTCTCTTTAACTTCTGCGCGTCTCATCCGCGCCCCGTCAACAAAGTATGGCACATGATCATCGGAGGTGATCTTGATGCCACCCACAATCCAAACGGCCACTACCGCTCCGCCAGCCCTGAATTTCCAGCACCTCAGTCCCGCTCTACCCAGCTACATTGTCCGTTACTCCCAATCACACCTCGACCACTTCCTTATAACAAATGACCTAATTCCAATCCCACATCCTAATAAATTCCCCTTCCTCAATACCCTCCCAGGTATCAGCGATCATGATGCGGTTGGAGTTGACATCAACCTTATTGGTCACACTTCCCGGCCCAGTCACCGAATTGTCCCTGACTACCAAAAGGCAAACTGGAGAAGTATCAACCAGTTTCTCAAATCCTCTCTCTCGTAGATCCAAATTAGTAGCGTCACATCCATCTCCAATGAAGGAATCCGGAACACTAGACCTGTTGTTAAACTTTTCTGCTACAAGCAACTCATACGACTCCTTCTCACTTTCGGGTACATCTTTTGAGCGGATAGCTCAACAACCCAAATCGAGAAACTACGTCTCTGCGAAAGGAAAATATTGTGTCACTGCGCTAATATTTTCAAAAATGAGGATCGTATGAAATACATTTTGAACCACATCCTCTATCGCACCTGCGAAGTTGCCAGAATTGATTCCGTCCTAATCAATAAAGCGCTTCCTTTCCTCGAAAAGTATGAAATGCAACCTAATCCGCTGATTAGGGAGTACATGAGCATTGACTGCAGTATTGAGAATTATCTCCGCAGACACTAGTTCCTTCAAGTCCTCGTGCACCCGTCCATCCGATGCAATATCTTCGACGAGGATGGAAATGTAACTCTTTGCTCGGGTTCCTTCTCCAACGCCCAGTTCGTCCCACACCCTTGATATCTTAAAATCTTTTCTGTCTCACTTCCCACCCTTCCCCGTTCCTCTCCCTCCCTAATAGCGGATTTCTCAACATGTTTTTACTTTTCAGGCTATCGACAAGCTTATTGTTAATAAATAGTTCGTTAAGTTAAACCTTAGGTTAAATTTTAGACTGTAAAGTTTCAAACATTCCTAGTCTTTTTTCATTGTATAAAAATGTGTTAAAAACAACTGCGAGCTGCTTCGGTCACGCTGCTCCCAGGGCAGAAGTGAAGCAGCGTCTGACGATTTGCCTTTGCCCTGGTAAGAAACCGTTAAGCCGTTATCGCCTAACATTTTGAAAGTTTAGGTGCAAAGATCTAAACGAGGGTTCCGTAGAAAAAAAGGGGGAGTAAGTTGCTCCGTACCTGTGTGGTCCGACATCAAGTGGATGCGGACTTAGGACCCCGCAATTCTTAAAAAAAGTATATATTCAACTCTGGCGAAGCTTTGGTTCGAAGTATGGGCGGATTTACGATCAATATAATTCGTAGTCATGTTGTGTTCTGCGAATTATATAAAGGAGCACTTAATATCTGCTCCCAGAGTTCGCTCCGAGACTTCGAAGCCAGAGTGTCATAGTGCCAGAAGAGAACCGACAGCCACGTAGGGCTGGCTTGGCACAGGATGTCCGCCAAGAGGAGTAGAGTGATACTCCCAAGCGAAACGTCTTCCGAGGAGGAGGGGAGCACGGGCCCCGAGGAAAATGGAGCGAGTATGGTTCTGCAAAAGGAAGTTGCAGACCTGACGAGCGAACGTGCAACCATGGCGCACCAGTTAGAGTGCCAGCAATTGCTCCTTAAGCAATTGCAACAGCAGTTGGCAGCGTTGGAAGAGACGTTTCGTTCTGGGCCGGTAGCAGCGCAGCATAGACAACGTCGTCAGGAGCGGCAACCACAACAAATACACCAGGAGTTGCAACATCAGCAGCGTAGCCAGGAGCACCAGGAGGCTTTCGAGATGGACATCGTGGGGTCCCCTCTATTTCCTTAGACTACTTAAGGCCAAGGGATTGAAAAGAGAAAAATACGAGGGCGGATAGAACCCTCATTTTTACGGAGCGCTCGTTCGCGCTCATGAAAGAGCAAGGGCTTAACGCCACAATGAGGACCCCCCCCCCCTTCTCTGCGAAACCAGTCCTTGATAATCCGAGGTCTCCACAGGAAAATGGACCCTACGGAAATCCTACAGGAACTACAAGCCGACCACCCCGAGTTCAAACTCAACACGGTGGCGAACTTAGTCACCCGCAGAAACAAGGCTCTACATAAAGAAGTTGCTACCCTTCCGATGAAATCTCAATCGGGACT
This sequence comes from Hermetia illucens, assembly GCF_905115235.1. Lineage (NCBI taxonomy): Eukaryota > Metazoa > Arthropoda > Insecta > Diptera > Stratiomyidae > Hermetia > Hermetia illucens. The sequence goes on along the minus strand of NC_051853.1, from coordinate 105,981,689 downwards.
ATTTATTGCCACTTTCGAGCCCTCTCAAGAAATATATCATCATCATCTACGGCTCAACAATCGGTATCTGGTCTAGGCCTGCCTTAATAAGGAACTCCAGACATCCCGGTTTTGCGCCGAGGTCCACCAATTCGATATCCTTAAAAGCTGTCTGGCGTTCTGACCTACGCCATCGCGATTAAATACATCCCTCATCAAAAAATAACTTGGCAAAAAGTTAGGAGCTTAGAAGTGCAGCGTTTTAACTGCGAAAACTTCGGACACATTGCCCAAAACTGCACCATTGTGCAGATGTGTCAAGTGCACGAACACGCACCCTTGTGGGGAACGCACGAGGGCTGCAGCTGAAGGAGTGCTCTGCTGCAACTGCGGTCAAGCAGGCCACCCAGCGGGTTATCGCGGGTGCGCGGCTTACAAAGAAATGGTAGCCAGGAAGAAAGCTGTCAAACAAAGAAGAGCTAATGAAAACTCCCGAGCCAAGCACTCAGTGACACAACTGTCACAAAGCTTGGCGAATCCGAGCGTATCGTCTCCGCAAGCTGCCAGAAACTCTCTATCAAGAGTGGCAGCACAACCTGCTCCCATCCCCGCACCACGCCTTCGCGAATTGGTGCAATCCCTTGCGCCGGCCTCCACTAATGAGCAGCGGCAATTCGCCGCAATCAAACTCATCATGAACTTATGGAGTAAAATATCGTCACGTTTAACTCCGCGTCCCTGATCTCCAGTTTAAATACAAGTACTCATTTTCGGTGGCGACTTCAACTCGATGCACACCTCCTGGGGCGATACGGCAGTCAACAGAAATGGGGAAACCCTGCTTAAATGGATCCAAGATCCTTACTCGCTAGCCTATGTCGAATTTGTCTTGCCAGATTCTCCGACAAGACCCAAAGTCAATCAACCATTACTTCCTCCTATTCGAGGAAACTTCCTTGAACGTTCAAGTGATATCTTGTAATACTCTACCAGGCATGTCTGATCATTTCGCAGTACAACTCAAACTTTCCCAACTGCGAAAGCGAGTGATGACCACCGTAAGGTCCTTCGCCCACACTAACTGGGACAAATTCAAGTCAGACCTAGCACTAAGGCTGAACTTGAAACAACTCGCAACTGACCGCAATCTATCAGACATAGAAATCGACGAAACCATCACCTTGGCCACAGATGCCATTAATACTGCTACACGCAGAAACGCAAGGCTCATCAAAGTCGACGAGTTACAATATAACTCAGTCCCTCACGATATCATGCTCCACATGAAAGTCAGGCAAATTTGGCGTAGGAAACTTCATTCATTCCATCTGCGTGTAAAGTTGCAAAAATTATTGTGATCCGGAAAAAAGGCACCTCCAACGAGCCAAACAATTTCAGGCCCATTTGCTTATTATCTAACCTTGGCAAACTGTTTGGGAAAGCATGGACAAGTGGGCTAGGCCAGCATTGTAACCTCTACAATATTATCCCCGACCATCAGTTCGGATTCTGCTCTAAACACGCAACCCAGTACGCACTGAGCTACCTACACGACACAGTCGTTTCAAGACTTAGCGTCAATAACAAACCGACAGTAGCATGTTGGATTTAGAAAAGGCCTTCGACTCCGTGTGGGTAAAGGGGCTTATATACAAATTAATTGATAATTAATTCCCAGTCCCGATAATTAGAATTCCGTTAAGTTTCTTCAAAAATAGGCACTTCTTTGTCAGCGTGGGGAATGAATTCTCTGATCTCTTGCCGGTAACGTCGGGAGTACCGCAAGGATCCATTTCTGGACCAACATTTTACCATATATTCGCGGCTGACATTCCGATCCCCGATAATGGCGTTGACCTGGTTCAATTTGCCGATGACATGCTTATCTTCGCATCGAACCTTCACTCCAACAGGGCAGCCAAAGCGGTTGAGAACTACATTGTAGATCTCTGCAGGTACTACCGTAGTTGGGAAATCAAAAACGCAAATCTACACTTTTAGGAGAAAATCTAGGTTCTAGAGGCATCCGCAGGAAAGCTAAACAGGGTAAAATCCCCCATTGGCCACATACTTAAGGCCCTGCCAAATCGTGAGTTCAATTCTCAAACCCAAAATCCTCACCCTTTTTGACAGTCATTGCCTGGTACCCCTACCCTATCCACTCCTGGATAGCGGCTAAGCACAGGAAAATGTAATGTGCTTATTGTAGATATTAGTTAAGTATTTATTTATGTTAGGTTAAGCTAGGTTAAGTAAGTAAATTTCTACCTTATCGCGCCTTAGTGAGGGCGTGGTTTTTTTTTTGTAAAAGTTAAGATTGTTATAAAATTGTCAAGATCGATGTATACAGGTTGTCCACAAAGTTTTCGCACAAATATTAATGTGACAATTAAAAAGCAATTAGCAGACAAACCAAAACAGCAGGTACAACATGTGATATCCCAATGGAAAGGTCAGAGTCCTAACTATAAAATGCATGGTAAATTATCCTTGAAGGATCAGTGTTGTGAAGGATATTCAAGGATAAACATGGAATTCGACAAAGTACATTTTCGTCATTGCATTTTGTACGAGTTTCAAATGGGGACGAAGGTGCCGAAGGCGATTGAAAATTTGTCGAAGGTATTCGGTGAAGGAAAGGTAAAGCGCAGGACAGTTTACGGTTGGTTCGAAAAATTACAGCGGAGACCTGACACTTGAAGATGAACCTCGCTCAGGAAGACCCTATACGATTGACGACGATATCCTGCGCAACAAACTGGAAGCGAATCCTTTTCTTTCGACACGTGTGCTTGCAGAGGATCTCGGTGTATCAAAATCAGGAGTAGCAGTAGCCATTACGCGTCTTGGATATGTTTTGAAGAGCACAAAGTGGGTACCGCACGAACTGACTGAGCGAAATCTGGCCGATAGAGTGAGAATTTGCTCCGCTAACCTTTTACGGAACGAAAACGACCCTTTTTTGAATCGATTGGTAACTGGCGATGAGAAATGGATTGTGTACGAAAACGTAGCGAAGAAACGAGCCTACACTCATCGAGATCAACCGGGTCCATCGGTAGCAAAGCCGTCTATTCATCAGCAGAAGCG
>NC_051853.1:105940773-105978420 GCF_905115235.1 Hermetia illucens | reverse complement strand
TAGCCATTCACACTAATACATAGACATGCCACTTTTCTCTACAAAAGGCAGCAGCTGCCGGCAATTGGCAGCCAAGCGGCCACCCATTCGTATATGTGCGTGAGATACTTAAAACATGCGTCTAGTCAATGAATTTTGCAAACAAGTTAGTATTAAGAAAATTCTAAAATCGTTCTAAGAGTTTAGTCAATGTAAGTTATTCAAAATCGTTCAAAAGTATTAGTGTAAGTGATCGTGCTAAATATATATGCATTAAAAGATCCTCTACTTTTAACTAAACTTCTGTGAAGATAGGAAAATTACTTCCATAGGTAAGCACATCTCCTTTTTAATATCTATCTACTGAACTAGCATTTCTAATTTTCATTTCTGATTGTTTAAGAAAATTTTACTCTCTGTTTAAGGATTTTGTGGTCCTGAAAAGGACCGTTTTTCTTAAATTGAATTCTAAATTAAAGAACTCTGTCGCTTAAGCGCGTTCACCACGGATACGGCGGGCCAATTGAATGTCCTTTGGCATAATAGTGACACGTTTAGCGTGGATTGCGCACAAGTTGGTGTCTTCGAACAAACCGACGAGGTAAGCTTCGCTGGCTTCTTGGAGGGCCATGACTGCTGAGCTTTGGAAACGCAAATCAGTCTTGAAATCCTGAGCGATTTCACGAACTAGCCGTTGGAAGGGCAATTTGCGGATCAAAAGTTCAGTGCTCTTTTGATAACGACGGATTTCACGAAGAGCTACAGTTCCTGGGCGGTAACGATGGGGCTTCTTAACACCTCCGGTTGCTGGTGCACTCTTGCGAGCTGCCTTGGTGGCCAATTGTTTTCGTGGTGCCTTTCCACCAGTCGATTTACGGGCTGTCTGCTTAGTACGGGCCATCTTCTCAAACTCAAATGAACGACGTTCGAAGTTTACTTCACGAGACTCACGGACAAAATATGCCCAGCCTACATATGCCACTCACATTTATAGTTGAACCTACTCCATATACATATCTCACATCGCACCACTACAAACATATTTCAAGACCCGTTAGATTAATTTTCAATCCCGAATTTTATATTTTCGAGATCCTTTTTCCAATGGGTTCGATTATATTATTTTAATATCTCACTAACTATTCTACTTTCCCATTAATTTTCAATGATAACTATTATTCATACCCCTTCATTTATAACTATTAGGCAACTTGTACAGCTAGTGAGATAAATTCTGCGTCTAGGACTTTCTCAGGCTCCACCATGTACCATTTTACATATTTATTTTTGTCGGATTCTAAAACATATTTTCTCTATTTTCTTGTAATTATATTTTTAGAACCGTGCATTAAAATCTATTCGGATAAATTAAGGACTAAAATATCTTCTGCATCCCTGGCTGCAATACTTACAATAGCGACGTGTACGTACATACTATACGGATAGGCGAGGAAACCTGAATTCACATGTATGAACAAGATTCAGAAGGTATAAATTTTGGCTTGGGTGAAAACTTCGACAGTATCTTTCGAGCTCTTGTCGAAGTAACTTCTAGTGAATATTCAAGATGACTGGTCGTGGAAAAGGTGGCAAAGGATTGGGAAAAGGAGGAGCAAAGCGTCATCGCAAGGTTCTTCGTGATAACATCCAAGGTATCACAAAACCAGCAATCCGTCGTTTGGCTCGTCGAGGTGGTGTGAAGCGTATCTCAGGTCTCATCTATGAGGAAACTCGTGGTGTCTTGAAAGTGTTTTTGGAAAACGTTATCCGTGACGCTGTTACATACACTGAACACGCCAAGAGGAAGACCGTCACCGCCATGGATGTAGTCTACGCACTAAAACGCCAAGGACGCACCCTCTACGGTTTCGGTGGTTAAGCGAATACAATACCGAACAATATTGTTCGAAGAGAATTGCAGAAAACGGCCCTTTTCAGGGCCAAAGTTTATATAAACAAAGAGTAAAACTTTACCTTCGATTGAAATCCTTGCTTTCCAGAAGTGAATGTGTCTCCAAGTGCGAATATTTCCAGTTTTCCACACTCAGTCCAATTTGATCAACTACGCATTGATGTGAAAATTCATTAGTAGACATATAAACACTGTCCCGAGTATTCACATATTCATAATTAAAACTTACTCTGATTGCTTTCTCTAAAATCGCAATTAATTATTTATTCATTTCATATTACACATTGAAAAAATACTTGTGACCTAACCTTTCCATCCTCCCAATATATCCAACATTCCTTCTGAGTATTCCCTGTAATTCACATATCAATACTATATATTATCACAATACTTCACTTCAACTCACCTTCCATCCGTACAAACTCATCACGATCACCGCCAAAAACTTTTCATTTCGAACTTCTCACTTCAATTCCGACCCGAACTGCGAATAAAATTTCCCCAAAACTCCGCTCGGCTCGGTCCGTCCTTTTTAAGTACGGCTACAAGTCGAGCGCGGAGCCCGGTGCCAACCAATATGCCCGGTACAACTCGACTCCACTCGCTCCGTCCGGTTTAAGTACGGCTGCAAGTCGAGTTCGGTGCCACCCGTACACCTGCACTAAACCGCAAATGTCAATACGCATCGAGCAGTGCAGTGCTTTGCAAACTTTTCCAAAATCAAAAAGTTTTCTCTATCCGCTAAAACAATTAATTTTTGCTATTCTATCTAATTTCACGATTGTTCGCTGTAAAAACAATCCAATACTTCACCCTTTACCGCAAATTTTCACCGATCGATTTCACCATTGTCCAAATCAAATATCCTCCCACTTTCCCCAACCTCCGTACATGTCAAACCATCAAACACTACGCTATCAATGGTTCAATCCACTTCTAAATTATCAATTTTCATTCTTAATTCGAATTCTGTACGAACGAATTCAATTAGTATCAACATCAAAAAATTTTTTCTTTACTTTTCGCTTCGCACTTGTAAATTATCAATATCGATTATTAAGCCGAATTGCTTATGAACGAATTCAAATATTCTCTTTACTCTTCGCTTGCGTATTTTGTCGTCCTGAAAAGGACGGTTGATTTTTTGATGCAGCTTCACAGATGGAATTTCTTAAGCTTTCTTTTCTGTCTTCTTTGGCAAAAGAACAGCTTGGATGTTTGGAAGTACACCACCTTGAGCGATGGTTACTCCAGACAGAAGTTTGTTCAATTCTTCGTCGTTACGGATGGCCAATTGCAAATGCCTTGGGATGATCCTGGTTTTCTTGTTGTCACGGGCAGCGTTACCGGCCAACTCGAGGACTTCAGCAGCCAAGTACTCCATCACGGCAGCCAAATATACTGGAGCGCCAGCACCAACACGTTCAGCATAGTTTCCCTTCTTCAACAGACGATGGATACGACCGACGGGGAATTGAAGTCCAGCACGGTTTGATCGGGACTTTGCCTTTCCCTTAACTTTTCCTCCTTTACCACGGCCAGACATGTTTAATAAAAATTTATTACTTGACTTTCAGCAAACTAGAGCGCACGACCTGAGTCCACGAACGTATAGTTCAGTCTTGGCCTCGCCGCTACCTCTGACTAACATTTATACTCGCCACCGCTGCTCCTGATTCCGAAAATCTATTAGTGTAGTGGTGGATTACTCATCCTATTACCGAGAAAAAGTGCGTTGGATGTGTGCGTATTTCGTCTCCTATGTATAAATATCTGTTCAAAGGAATTGCAGATACAGTTGGACCGTGTTATTCGAACTGAGAAGTTACGATGCCGCCAAAGACCAGTGGAAAAGCAGCCAAGAAGGCCGGAAAGGCCCAGAAGAATATCTCGAAAGGAGATAAGAAAAAGAAGAAGAGGAGGAAGGAGAGCTACGCAATCTACATTTACAAAGTATTGAAACAAGTCCATCCCGACACCGGTATCTCATCAAAGGCGATGAGCATCATGAACAGCTTCGTCAACGATATCTTCGAACGTATCGCCGCCGAAGCCTCGCGTTTGGCCCACTATAACAAGCGCTCAACCATCACCAGTCGGGAAATCCAGACCGCCGTCCGGCTTCTGCTTCCTGGAGAGTTGGCCAAGCACGCTGTTAGTGAAGGAACAAAGGCTGTTACCAAGTACACCAGCTCCAAGTAAATCTACAACAGCATTGCCATCCAATGCAAGAACAAAAGGCCCTTTTCAGGGCCACAAAAAATATTAATCAAAGAGTAAACTACAAACTTTTCATTCCTCAATATAATTATTTACCTTTTCTTCAATCCCAACCTCAAAATATCATCCTTGGAAGACTTCCTTGCCGCCAATTAATAGCGTCAAGTCGATTTCACATATCCGCACACCAACAAACTCGCTATCCATGCTCCGTTAGCCATTCACACTAATACATAGACATGCCACTTTTCTCTACAAAAGGCAGCAGCTGCCGGCAATTGGCAGCCAAGCGGCCACCCATTCGTATATGTGCGTGAGATACTTAAAACATGCGTCTAGTCAATGAATTTTGCAAACAAGTTAGTATTAAGAAAATTCTAAAATCGTTCTAAGAGTTTAGTCAATGTAAGTTATTCAAAATCGTTCAAAAGTATTAGTGTAAGTGATCGTGCTAAATATATATGCATTAAAAGATCCTCTACTTTTAACTAAACTTCTGTGAAGATAGGAAAATTACTTCCATAGGTAAGCACATCTCCTTTTTAATATCTATCTACTGAACTAGCATTTCTAATTTTCATTTCTGATTGTTTAAGAAAATTTTACTCTCTGTTTAAGGATTTTGTGGTCCTGAAAAGGACCGTTTTTCTTAAATTGAATTCTAAATTAAAGAACTCTGTCGCTTAAGCGCGTTCACCACGGATACGGCGGGCCAATTGAATGTCCTTTGGCATAATAGTGACACGTTTAGCGTGGATTGCGCACAAGTTGGTGTCTTCGAACAAACCGACGAGGTAAGCTTCGCTGGCTTCTTGGAGGGCCATGACTGCTGAGCTTTGGAAACGCAAATCAGTCTTGAAATCCTGAGCGATTTCACGAACTAGCCGTTGGAAGGGCAATTTGCGGATCAAAAGTTCAGTGCTCTTTTGATAACGACGGATTTCACGAAGAGCTACAGTTCCTGGGCGGTAACGATGGGGCTTCTTAACACCTCCGGTTGCTGGTGCACTCTTGCGAGCTGCCTTGGTGGCCAATTGTTTTCGTGGTGCCTTTCCACCAGTCGATTTACGGGCTGTCTGCTTAGTACGGGCCATCTTCTCAAACTCAAATGAACGACGTTCGAAGTTTACTTCACGAGACTCACGGACAAAATATGCCCAGCCTACATATGCCACTCACATTTATAGTTGAACCTACTCCATATACATATCTCACATCGCACCACTACAAACATATTTCAAGACCCGTTAGATTAATTTTCAATCCCGAATTTTATATTTTCGAGATCCTTTTTCCAATGGGTTCGATTATATTATTTTAATATCTCACTAACTATTCTACTTTCCCATTAATTTTCAATGATAACTATTATTCATACCCCTTCATTTATAACTATTAGGCAACTTGTACAGCTAGTGAGATAAATTCTGCGTCTAGGACTTTCTCAGGCTCCACCATGTACCATTTTACATATTTATTTTTGTCGGATTCTAAAACATATTTTCTCTATTTTCTTGTAATTATATTTTTAGAACCGTGCATTAAAATCTATTCGGATAAATTAAGGACTAAAATATCTTCTGCATCCCTGGCTGCAATACTTACAATAGCGACGTGTACGTACATACTATACGGATAGGCGAGGAAACCTGAATTCACATGTATGAACAAGATTCAGAAGGTATAAATTTTGGCTTGGGTGAAAACTTCGACAGTATCTTTCGAGCTCTTGTCGAAGTAACTTCTAGTGAATATTCAAGATGACTGGTCGTGGAAAAGGTGGCAAAGGATTGGGAAAAGGAGGAGCAAAGCGTCATCGCAAGGTTCTTCGTGATAACATCCAAGGTATCACAAAACCAGCAATCCGTCGTTTGGCTCGTCGAGGTGGTGTGAAGCGTATCTCAGGTCTCATCTATGAGGAAACTCGTGGTGTCTTGAAAGTGTTTTTGGAAAACGTTATCCGTGACGCTGTTACATACACTGAACACGCCAAGAGGAAGACCGTCACCGCCATGGATGTAGTCTACGCACTAAAACGCCAAGGACGCACCCTCTACGGTTTCGGTGGTTAAGCGAATACAATACCGAACAATATTGTTCGAAGATAATTGCAGAAAACGGCCCTTTTCAGGGCCAAAGTTTATATAAACAAAGAGTAAAACTTTACCTTCGATTGAAATCCTTGCTTTCCAGAAGTGAATGTGTCTCCAAGTGCGAATATTTCCAGTTTTCCACACTCAGTCCAATTTGATCAACTACGCATTCATGTGAAAATTCATTAGTAGACATATAAACACTGTCCCGAGTATTCACATATTCATAATTAAAACTTACTCTGATTGCTTTCTCTAAAATCGCAATTAATTATTTATTCATTTCATATTACACATTGAAAAATACTTGTGACCAACCTTTCCATCCTCCCAATATATCCAACATTCCTTCTGAGTATTCCCTGTAATTCACATATCAATACTATATATTATCACAATACTTCACTTCAACTCACCTTCCATCCGTACAAACTCATCACGATCACCGCCAAAAACTTTTCATTTCGAACTTCTCACTTCAATTCCGACCCGAACTGCGAATAAAATTTCCCCAAAACTCCGCTCGGCTCGGTCCGTCCTTTTTAAGTACGGCTACAAGTCGAGCGCGGAGCCCGGTGCCAACCAATATGCCCGGTACAACTCGACTCCACTCGCTCCGTCCGGTTTAAGTACGGCTGCAAGTCGAGTTCGGTGCCACCCGTACACCTGCACTAAACCGCAAATGTCAATACGCATCGAGCAGTGCAGTGCTTTGCAAACTTTTCCAAAATCAAAAAGTTTTCTCTATCCGCTAAAACAATTAATTTTTGCTATTCTATCTAATTTCACGATTGTTCGCTGTAAAAACAATCCAATACTTCACCCTTTACCGCAAATTTTCACCGATCGATTTCACCATTGTCCAAATCAAATATCCTCCCACTTTCCCCAACCTCCGTACATGTCAAACCATCAAACACTACGCTATCAATGGTTCAATCCACTTCTAAATTATCAATTTTCATTCTTAATTCGAATTCTGTACGAACGAATTCAATTAGTATCAACATCAAATTATTTTTTCTTTACTTTTCGCTTCGCACTTGTAAATTATCAATATCGATTATTAAGCCGAATTGCTTATGAACGAATTCAAATATTCTCTTTACTCTTCGCTTGCGTATTTTGTCGTCCTGAAAAGGACGGTTGATTTTTTGATGCAGCTTCACAGATGGAATTTCTTAAGCTTTCTTTTCTGTCTTCTTTGGCAAAAGAACAGCTTGGATGTTTGGAAGTACACCACCTTGAGCGATGGTTACTCCAGACAGAAGTTTGTTCAATTCTTCGTCGTTACGGATGGCCAATTGCAAATGCCTTGGGATGATCCTGGTCTTCTTGTTGTCACGGGCAGCGTTACCGGCCAACTCGAGGACTTCAGCAGCCAAGTACTCCATCACGGCAGCCAAATATACTGGAGCGCCAGCACCAACACGTTCAGCATAGTTTCCCTTCTTCAACAGACGATGGATACGACCGACGGGGAATTGAAGTCCAGCACGGTTTGATCGGGACTTTGCCTTTCCCTTAACTTTTCCTCCTTTACCACGGCCAGACATGTTTAATAAAAATTTATTACTTGACTTTCAGCAAACTAGAGCGCACGACCTGAGTCCACGAACGTATAGTTCAGTCTTGGCCTCGCCGCTACCTCTGACTAACATTTATACTCGCCACCGCCTGCTCCTGATTCCGAAAATCTATTAGTGTAGTGGTGGATTACTCATCCTATTACCGAGAAAAAGTGCGTTGGATGTGTGCGTTTTTCGTCTCCTATGTATAAATATCTGTTCAAAGGAAATTGCAGATACAGTTGGACCGTGTTATTCGAACTGAGAAGTTACGATGCCGCCAAAGACCAGTGGAAAAGCAGCCAAGAAGGCCGGAAAGGCCCAGAAGAATATCTCGAAAGGAGATAAGAAAAAGAAGAAGAGGAGGAAGGAGAGCTACGCAATCTACATTTACAAAGTATTGAAACAAGTCCATCCCGACACCGGTATCTCATCAAAGGCGATGAGCATCATGAACAGCTTCGTCAACGATATCTTCGAACGTATCGCCGCCGAAGCCTCGCGTTTGGCCCACTATAACAAGCGCTCAACCATCACCAGTCGGGAAATCCAGACCGCCGTCCGGCTTCTGCTTCCTGGAGAGTTGGCCAAGCACGCTGTTAGTGAAGGAACAAAGGCTGTTACCAAGTACACCAGCTCCAAGTAAATCTACAACAGCATTGCCATCCAATGCAAGAACAAAAGGCCCTTTTCAGGGCCACAAAAAATATTAATCAAAGAGTAAACTACAAACTTTTCATTCCTCAATATAATTATTTACCTTTTCTTCAACCCAACCTCAAAATATCATCCTTGGAAGACTTCCTTGCCGCCAATTAATAGCGTCAAGTCGATTTCACATATCCGCACACCAACAAACTCGCTATCCATGCTCCGTTAGCCATTCACACTAATACATAGACATGCCACTTTTCTCTACAAAAGGCAGCAGCTGCCGGCAATTGGCAGCCAAGCGGCCACCCATTCGTATATGTGCGTGAGATACTTAAAACATGCGTCTAGTCAATGAATTTTGCAAACAAGTTAGTATTAAGAAAATTCTAAAATCGTTCTAAGAGTTTAGTCAATGTAAGTTATTCAAAATCGTTCAAAAGTATTAGTGTAAGTGATCGTGCTAAATATATATGCATTAAAAGATCCTCTACTTTTAACTAAACTTCTGTGAAGATAGGAAAATTACTTCCATAGGTAAGCACATCTCCTTTTTAATATCTATCTACTGAACTAGCATTTCTAATTTTCATTTCTGATTGTTTAAGAAAATTTTACTCTCTGTTTAAGGATTTTGTGGTCCTGAAAAGGACCGTTTTTCTTAAATTGAATTCTAAATTAAAGAACTCTGTCGCTTAAGCGCGTTCACCACGGATACGGCGGGCCAATTGAATGTCCTTTGGCATAATAGTGACACGTTTAGCGTGGATTGCGCACAAGTTGGTGTCTTCGAACAAACCGACGAGGTAAGCTTCGCTGGCTTCTTGGAGGGCCATGACTGCTGAGCTTTGGAAACGCAAATCAGTCTTGAAATCCTGAGCGATTTCACGAACTAGCCGTTGGAAGGGCAATTTGCGGATCAAAAGTTCAGTGCTCTTTTGATAACGACGGATTTCACGAAGAGCTACAGTTCCTGGGCGGTAACGATGGGGCTTCTTAACACCTCCGGTTGCTGGTGCACTCTTGCGAGCTGCCTTGGTGGCCAATTGTTTTCGTGGTGCCTTTCCACCAGTCGATTTACGGGCTGTCTGCTTAGTACGGGCCATCTTCTCAAACTCAAATGAACGACGTTCGAAGTTTACTTCACGAGACTCACGGACAAAATATGCCCAGCCTACATATGCCACTCACATTTATAGTTGAACCTACTCCATATACATATCTCACATCGCACCACTACAAACATATTTCAAGACCCGTTAGATTAATTTTCAATCCCGAATTTTATATTTTCGAGATCCTTTTTCCAATGGGTTCGATTATATTATTTTAATATCTCACTAACTATTCTACTTTCCCATTAATTTTCAATGATAACTATTATTCATACCCCTTCATTTATAACTATTAGGCAACTTGTACAGCTAGTGAGATAAATTCTGCGTCTAGGACTTTCTCAGGCTCCACCATGTACCATTTTACATATTTATTTTTGTCGGATTCTAAAACATATTTTCTCTATTTTCTTGTAATTATATTTTTAGAACCGTGCATTAAAATCTATTCGGATAAATTAAGGACTAAAATATCTTCTGCATCCCTGGCTGCAATACTTACAATAGCGACGTGTACGTACATACTATACGGATAGGCGAGGAAACCTGAATTCACATGTATGAACAAGATTCAGAAGGTATAAATTTTGGCTTGGGTGAAAACTTCGACAGTATCTTTCGAGCTCTTGTCGAAGTAACTTCTAGTGAATATTCAAGATGACTGGTCGTGGAAAAGGTGGCAAAGGATTGGGAAAAGGAGGAGCAAAGCGTCATCGCAAGGTTCTTCGTGATAACATCCAAGGTATCACAAAACCAGCAATCCGTCGTTTGGCTCGTCGAGGTGGTGTGAAGCGTATCTCAGGTCTCATCTATGAGGAAACTCGTGGTGTCTTGAAAGTGTTTTTGGAAAACGTTATCCGTGACGCTGTTACATACACTGAACACGCCAAGAGGAAGACCGTCACCGCCATGGATGTAGTCTACGCACTAAAACGCCAAGGACGCACCCTCTACGGTTTCGGTGGTTAAGCGAATACAGTACCGAACAATATTGTTCGAAGAGAATTGCAGAAAACGGCCCTTTTCAGGGCCAAAGTTTATATAAACAAAGAGTAAAACTTTACCTTCGATTGAAATCCTTGCTTTCCAGAAGTGAATGTGTCTCCAAGTGCGAATATTTCCAGTTTTCCACACTCAGTCCAATTTGATCAACTACGCATTCATGTGAAAATTCATTAGTAGACATATAAACACTGTCCCGAGTATTCACATATTCATAATTAAACTTACTCTGTTGCTTTCTCTAAAATCGCAATTAATTATTTATTCATTTCATATTACACATTGAAAAATACTTGTGACCAACCTTTCCATCCTCCCAATATATCCAACATTCCTTCTGAGTATTCCCTGTAATTCACATATCAATACTATATATTATCACAATACTTCACTTCAACTCACCTTCCATCCGTACAAACTCATCACGATCACCGCCAAAAACTTTTCATTTCGAACTTCTCACTTCAATTCCGACCCGAACTGCGAATAAAATTTCCCCAAAACTCCGCTCGGCTCGGTCCGTCCTTTTTAAGTACGGCTACAAGTCGAGCGCGGAGCCCGGTGCCAACCAATATGCCCGGTACAACTCGACTCCACTCGCTCCGTCCGGTTTAAGTACGGCTGCAAGTCGAGTTCGGTGCCACCCGTACACCTGCACTAAACCGCAAATGTCAATACGCATCGAGCAGTGCAGTGCTTTGCAAACTTTTCCAAAATCAAAAAGTTTTCTCTATCCGCTAAAACAATTAATTTTTGCTATTCTATCTAATTTCACGATTGTTCGCTGTAAAAACAATCCAATACTTCACCCTTTACCGCAAATTTTCACCGATCGATTTCACCATTGTCCAAATCAAATATCCTCCCACTTTCCCCAACCTCCGTACATGTCAAACCATCAAACACTACGCTATCAATGGTTCAATCCACTTCTAAATTATCAATTTTCATTCTTAATTCGAATTCTGTACGAACGAATTCAATTAGTATCAACATCAAAAATTTTTTCTTTACTTTTCGCTTCGCACTTGTAAATTATCAATATCGATTATTAAGCCGAATTGCTTATGAACGAATTCAAATATTCTCTTTACTCTTCGCTTGCGTATTTTGTCGTCCTGAAAAGGACGGTTGATTTTTTGATGCAGCTTCACAGATGGAATTTCTTAAGCTTTCTTTTCTGTCTTCTTTGGCAAAAGAACAGCTTGGATGTTTGGAAGTACACCACCTTGAGCGATGGTTACTCCAGACAGAAGTTTGTTCAATTCTTCGTCGTTACGGATGGCCAATTGCAAATGCCTTGGGATGATCCTGGTCTTCTTGTTGTCACGGGCAGCGTTACCGGCCAACTCGAGGACTTCAGCAGCCAAGTACTCCATCACGGCAGCCAAATATACTGGAGCGCCAGCACCAACACGTTCAGCATAGTTTCCCTTCTTCAACAGACGATGGATACGACCGACGGGGAATTGAAGTCCAGCACGGTTTGATCGGGACTTTGCCTTTCCCTTAACTTTTCCTCCTTTACCACGGCCAGACATGTTTAATAAAAATTTATTACTTGACTTTCAGCAAACTAGAGCGCACGACTTGAGTCCACGAACGTATAGTTCAGTCTTGGCCTCGCCGCTACCTCTGACTAACATTTATACTCGCCACCGCCGCTCCTGATTCCGAAAATCTATTAGTGTAGTGGTGGATTACTCATCCTATTACCGAGAAAAAGTGCGTTGGATGTGTGCGTTTTTCGTCTCCTATGTATAAATATCTGTTCAAAGGAAATTGCAGATACAGTTGGACCGTGTTATTCGAACTGAGAAGTTACGATGCCGCCAAAGACCAGTGGAAAAGCAGCCAAGAAGGCCGGAAAGGCCCAGAAGAATATCTCGAAAGGAGATAAGAAAAAGAAGAAGAGGAGGAAGGAGAGCTACGCAATCTACATTTACAAAGTATTGAAACAAGTCCATCCCGACACCGGTATCTCATCAAAGGCGATGAGCATCATGAACAGCTTCGTCAACGATATCTTCGAACGTATCGCCGCCGAAGCCTCGCGTTTGGCCCACTATAACAAGCGCTCAACCATCACCAGTCGGGAAATCCAGACCGCCGTCCGGCTTCTGCTTCCTGGAGAGTTGGCCAAGCACGCTGTTAGTGAAGGAACAAAGGCTGTTACCAAGTACACCAGCTCCAAGTAAATCTACAACAGCATTGCCATCCAATGCAAGAACAAAAGGCCCTTTTCAGGGCCACAAAAAATATTATCAAAGAGTAAACTACAAACTTTTCATTCCTCAATATAATTATTTACCTTTTCTTCAATCCAACCTCAAAATATCATCCTTGGAAGACTTCCTTGCCGCCAATTAATAGCGTCAAGTCGATTTCACATATCCGCACACCAACAAACTCGCTATCCATGCTCCGTTAGCCATTCACACTAATACATAGACATGCCACTTTTCTCTACAAAAGGCAGCAGCTGCCGGCAATTGGCAGCCAAGCGGCCACCCATTCGTATATGTGCGTGAGATACTTAAAACATGCGTCTAGTCAATGAATTTTGCAAACAAGTTAGTATTAAGAAAATTCTAAAATCGTTCTAAGAGTTTAGTCAATGTAAGTTATTCAAAATCGTTCAAAAGTATTAGTGTAAGTGATCGTGCTAAATATATATGCATTAAAAGATCCTCTACTTTTAACTAAACTTCTGTGAAGATAGGAAAATTACTTCCATAGGTAAGCACATCTCCTTTTTAATATCTATCTACTGAACTAGCATTTCTAATTTTCATTTCTGATTGTTTAAGAAAATTTTACTCTCTGTTTAAGGATTTTGTGGTCCTGAAAAGGACCGTTTTTCTTAAATTGAATTCTAAATTAAAGAACTCTGTCGCTTAAGCGCGTTCACCACGGATACGGCGGGCCAATTGAATGTCCTTTGGCATAATAGTGACACGTTTAGCGTGGATTGCGCACAAGTTGGTGTCTTCGAACAAACCGACGAGGTAAGCTTCGCTGGCTTCTTGGAGGGCCATGACTGCTGAGCTTTGGAAACGCAAATCAGTCTTGAAATCCTGAGCGATTTCACGAACTAGCCGTTGGAAGGGCAATTTGCGGATCAAAAGTTCAGTGCTCTTTTGATAACGACGGATTTCACGAAGAGCTACAGTTCCTGGGCGGTAACGATGGGGCTTCTTAACACCTCCGGTTGCTGGTGCACTCTTGCGAGCTGCCTTGGTGGCCAATTGTTTTCGTGGTGCCTTTCCACCAGTCGATTTACGGGCTGTCTGCTTAGTACGGGCCATCTTCTCAAACTCAAATGAACGACGTTCGAAGTTTACTTCACGAGACTCACGGACAAAATATGCCCAGCCTACATATGCCACTCACATTTATAGTTGAACCTACTCCATATACATATCTCACATCGCACCACTACAAACATATTTCAAGACCCGTTAGATTAATTTTCAATCCCGAATTTTATATTTTCGAGATCCTTTTTCCAATGGGTTCGATTATATTATTTTAATATCTCACTAACTATTCTACTTTCCCATTAATTTTCAATGATAACTATTATTCATACCCCTTCATTTATAACTATTAGGCAACTTGTACAGCTAGTGAGATAAATTCTGCGTCTAGGACTTTCTCAGGCTCCACCATGTACCATTTTACATATTTATTTTTGTCGGATTCTAAAACATATTTTCTCTATTTTCTTGTAATTATATTTTTAGAACCGTGCATTAAAATCTATTCGGATAAATTAAGGACTAAAATATCTTCTGCATCCCTGGCTGCAATACTTACAATAGCGACGTGTACGTACATACTATACGGATAGGCGAGGAAACCTGAATTCACATGTATGAACAAGATTCAGAAGGTATAAATTTTGGCTTGGGTGAAAACTTCGACAGTATCTTTCGAGCTCTTGTCGAAGTAACTTCTAGTGAATATTCAAGATGACTGGTCGTGGAAAAGGTGGCAAAGGATTGGGAAAAGGAGGAGCAAAGCGTCATCGCAAGGTTCTTCGTGATAACATCCAAGGTATCACAAAACCAGCAATCCGTCGTTTGGCTCGTCGAGGTGGTGTGAAGCGTATCTCAGGTCTCATCTATGAGGAAACTCGTGGTGTCTTGAAAGTGTTTTTGGAAAACGTTATCCGTGACGCTGTTACATACACTGAACACGCCAAGAGGAAGACCGTCACCGCCATGGATGTAGTCTACGCACTAAAACGCCAAGGACGCACCCTCTACGGTTTCGGTGGTTAAGCGAATACAAGTACCGAACAATATTGTTCGAAGAGAATTGCAGAAAACGGCCCTTTTCAGGGCCAAAGTTTATATAAACAAAGAGTAAAACTTTACCTTCGATTGAAATCCTTGCTTTCCAGAAGTGAATGTGTCTCCAAGTGCGAATATTTCCAGTTTTCCACACTCAGTCCAATTTGATCAACTACGCATTGATGTGAAAATTCATTAGTAGACATATAAACACTGTCCCGAGTATTCACATATTCATAATTAAAACTTACTCTGATGCTTTCTCTAAAATCGCAATTAATTATTTATTCATTTCATATTACACATTGAAAAATACTTGTGACCTAACCTTTCCATCCTCCCAATATATCCAACATTCCTTCTGAGTATTCCCTGTAATTCACATATCAATACTATATATTATCACAATACTTCACTTCAACTCACCTTCCATCCGTACAAACTCATCACGATCACCGCCAAAAACTTTTCATTTCGAACTTCTCACTTCAATTCCGACCCGAACTGCGAATAAAATTTCCCCAAAACTCCGCTCGGCTCGGTCCGTCCTTTTTAAGTACGGCTACAAGTCGAGCGCGGAGCCCGGTGCCAACCAATATGCCCGGTACAACTCGACTCCACTCGCTCCGTCCGGTTTAAGTACGGCTGCAAGTCGAGTTCGGTGCCACCCGTACACCTGCACTAAACCGCAAATGTCAATACGCATCGAGCAGTGCAGTGCTTTGCAAACTTTTCCAAAATCAAAAAGTTTTCTCTATCCGCTAAAACAATTAATTTTTGCTATTCTATCTAATTTCACGATTGTTCGCTGTAAAAACAATCCAATACTTCACCCTTTACCGCAAATTTTCACCGATCGATTTCACCATTGTCCAAATCAAATATCCTCCCACTTTCCCCAACCTCCGTACATGTCAAACCATCAAACACTACGCTATCAATGGTTCAATCCACTTCTAAATTATCAATTTTCATTCTTAATTCGAATTCTGTACGAACGAATTCAATTAGTATCAACATCAAAAATTTTTTCTTTACTTTTCGCTTCGCACTTGTAAATTATCAATATCGATTATTAAGCCGAATTGCTTATGAACGAATTCAAATATTCTCTTTACTCTTCGCTTGCGTATTTTGTCGTCCTGAAAAGGACGGTTGATTTTTTGATGCAGCTTCACAGATGGAATTTCTTAAGCTTTCTTTTCTGTCTTCTTTGGCAAAAGAACAGCTTGGATGTTTGGAAGTACACCACCTTGAGCGATGGTTACTCCAGACAGAAGTTTGTTCAATTCTTCGTCGTTACGGATGGCCAATTGCAAATGCCTTGGGATGATCCTGGTTTTCTTGTTGTCACGGGCAGCGTTACCGGCCAACTCGAGGACTTCAGCAGCCAAGTACTCCATCACGGCAGCCAAATATACTGGAGCGCCAGCACCAACACGTTCAGCATAGTTTCCCTTCTTCAACAGACGATGGATACGACCGACGGGGAATTGAAGTCCAGCACGGTTTGATCGGGACTTTGCCTTTCCCTTAACTTTTCCTCCTTTACCACGGCCAGACATGTTTAATAAAAATTTATTACTTGACTTTCAGCAAACTAGAGCGCACGACCTGAGTCCACGAACGTATAGTTCAGTCTTGGCCTCGCCGCAAAACAACAATTTTCCGCAAAACAACAATTTTTATTTACCCTATAAAATTACAATACTAAATTAACCTAACTTATGTACTACCTTAACAGCTACGCTTAATCTAAGGTATAAACTATGGCTTAAACTAACTTATTACTAAAGAATACATTTGAAAAATATAACAAGCTGTTTGGAGGAAAATCGGAAAAAACCTCCACTCGTTGAGCATATGTTAAAAAGGGATGGGACTAGGAGGGAGAAGGACTGGGGTAGGATGGGATGCGTGCGGGAGAGGGATGGGAATTAAAAGCTAGGAGGGGCGCTAATGATGGGAAGGTTTAAAAAATTGGGAGTCGGAGAAATTGCCTGTGTAGAAGACTACTCTACCTAGGGAATCGAACAGACGGTTCTGGGACTGGAGAGATAGAAGGATCTGAGGGAACAGATGAGTTCGGAGAAGGTTATCTTCAACGATCTCGATCTGCATGGCATTGGTAACAAGGGGATTGGGGTGGGCTTGGCACTTGGTCAGGAAGTTGAGGGCAAGACGGGCAAGGAAGGCGTCGATGCGTGGGGTTTGGCAGGATTCATAGAGGATCTGGTTGGAAATGTATTTGGAGCGGTCCTCGTTCTTGAAGATGTTGGCGCAGTGGCGAAAGATCCTGCGCTCTCTTAGGCGGAGTCGCTCCATTTGGGATGGGGAGCAGTCGGACCAGAAAATGAAGCCGAAGATGAGGAGTGGGCGGATAAGCTGTTTATAGCAAAACAGCTTAACCTTTCTTGGAGTCGGGACGTTGTATTTAAGGATAGGATACAGGGACCGGAGGGCACCAGTTGCACGGCCTAGTGCCTTCGTGATGTGAGGTACGTGGGAGAGGCGGGAGGTCATTGTCACCCCAAGGTAGGTGACTTCTTTAACAGTGGGAATGGGCTGGTCGTGGATTGAAAGTGCTAGTGATCTGGCATCACTCCACATCTTCGGAGTCATTTTCATGTCTCCATGGAAGACGATGGTCTCACACTTGTCGGGATTCAGGGAAAGTTTCCAACGGGTGAAATAGTGGTAAAGTTCGTCCAAATAAGCATTCAGACGTGCTTCACCACGGGAGATGTCTTTGGTGGCTGTGTAAATGATGAGGTCATCCGCGTATTGTAGGATTTGGATGGGACACGAGTGTGGAGGTGGTTTGGGGATGTCTGCGGTGAACAGCGAGAAAAGGGTTGCAGACAGGACTGAACCCTGGGGAATGCCGGCTGGGCAGGTATAGGACGCGGAAAGGTGCTGCTGGATGCTCACTAAGGATTTCCGCCCATCTAGAAAGCTAAGTATTAGCTTGCAGAGGTGCGGATGGAAATTGAGGATTTCGGAAAGCTTGTACGTGAGTCCGTATTGCCATACGGAGTCGAAAGCTTTCCTTAGATCAAGGAGACAGGCTATGGTGGGTGTCCTTCGATTGATACCCAGGAGGATATCAGTCTTGAGGACAAGTAGCGCGTGCTCAACCGAGTGTTTAGTTCGGTTGGCGAATTGGAACTCTGGTAGAGTATTGTTGGAGGTGCAATGCTCGTCTATGAGGGATTTGATAATCCGCTCGAAGATTTTGGTGGTGGAAGAAAGGATAGAGATAGGCCTGTAGCTATCGGGATTGAGTGGATTAGGTTCTTTTTTGGGACGGGAACTATGCGAGCATTTTTCCATTCTGTAGGGGAAGTGAGCGTTGAGGATACAGTGGTTTATGATCGAGGAGAGTGTGGTGGAAATATTGGGGGCGCACTTTTTTAGAACTATGGACGGGATTTTGTCAAGACCCACTGATTTTTTGTTCTTGGAGGCTGCAATTGCAGCTTCCACTGAACTTGGGCTGACAAAGTGGATGGGAGAAACATTATCATGTTCATCGGGATGGGTGAGGGGTTGAGTGAATAGGTTTAGGTTGGGACTGGGTTGGTAAAAGTTGGAGTGGATTGGAGTTTGTCCTATGGATTCGCTCACAACACTTTCAAAGTGTTGATCGCGAATGTGGAGGGTGCAATGGTGCGCTTGAAGGAAGTGGTTGGCTAGGATGTTCACCTTTTCGGGAGTTGGGATATTCTGTGGGAGGATGGTGGTTTGCTGGGAGGGCTTGCCCAGACGAGGACAAGTTTTTTTGAGCTCCCTGAAGGTATCAGGGTTCAGCTCGATGTTGGAGAGGCGTTTGTGTAGGTGGTTGGTATATAGAGTTAAAATTCTGTCGCGGATTGACCTGTCAAGGGAAAGGATTTCGTCACGGAGAGGAGAGGATTGCGGAGAGTATCTATTTCTAAATAGCCTCCGCCTTAGGGTACGCTTATATTTTATATCCGCGAGGATATCGTCTGGGAGAGAAATGAGGTTACGGTAGTTGAGGGACCGAGAAGGTATCAGTTCGTCACATACTTGCTGAATTGCTTCAGTGTACTGACGAACTGTCCAATCTATGGTGTCGTTGGAAACTGTTGCGTTGGTAGGGAGGAGGAGGGGCTCAAGTCTGGATTTAAGGGTTCGGTTGATGAGTTTCCAGTTCGCCTTCTGGAAGTCAGGGACTAAAGTGGGTGAGGGCCTGGTGGCTCTGTCGGGGAGTGAAATTTCTAAGACGACGGCATCATGGTCACTGATACCGGGGGCTGTTTCCAGGAAGGGATAGGTATTGGGATTGGGTTTGATGGTGAGGTTGCTGCTGATTAGGAAGTGGTCAAGGTAGGAATGGTAGTACCCTTTGTTAAATGAAGGGAGGGCAGGGCTGAAGTGGGAGAGGTTAATATTGGGATTAGAGGTGGTTAGGAAACGGTGGAGCTTTTCCCCGTTCTGGTTCGACCGTACATCGAACCAATGACGGGTGCCTGGCGTTGAGGTCTCCCCCTATAATTACGTACCAGGATTTGTTTGCTCTCGGTTGAGCGGCACAGTAGGATAGGATCGAACGGATGTCATGGATATCAAGGGATTGGTCGGGACAGTAGACAGCAGCTACGAAGACCAGGGATGATTGGGTTTCGAAGGAAATA
The DNA here is from genome assembly GCF_905115235.1 of Hermetia illucens. NCBI lineage: Eukaryota > Metazoa > Arthropoda > Insecta > Diptera > Stratiomyidae > Hermetia > Hermetia illucens. The sequence goes on along the minus strand of NC_051853.1, from coordinate 105,958,924 downwards.
AGGGTGACCTCAATAGATTTGAAGCTATTGGGCGGTGGGAACAGTTGTTTGGAAAGGAATTTATCGGAAATAAGGATGGCCGTTCCACCGCAGGTGTCTCGGCCTAGTGGATTGGACTGTGGACGGTCGGTTCTGTACAGGTTGAAATTTGGGAAAATGGGTCTATGTCTATAGTTCAGCCTGGTTTCACACAGGAGAACTATGTTGGGCTTATGCTCGCCAAGAAATAGCTCGAGTTCGTGCCTGCGGGCACGGCCGATGATCGAGTTAATGTTCAACTCGATGATCTTAACATCCATTATTGGACGTTAAAATGCCGACCATCGCGTTGAACATTTGCAGGAATTCCTGCGATTTCCTGGCGAACTCGAGGAAATCGGGGTTGGAAATGTTCGCTGGATTTTGGGTGTTGGGATGCCGGGGCGGACGGATGTCTGCTCCGCACGGTGTCTGCGAAGGACACAGATGGCCGCGTGAAGGCAGGGTTGTCGATCTTTCTAGGAGTAGGAATAGGACGGGTGGGTGGTGCTCGTTTTTGAGCATTCCTCCTCGCCACAACTCGGACGAACATCGGGCAGTTTCTGATAGTTGGCGGGGTGGTCATTGCCCCCGCAGTTCACACATTTTGGTGCCTGCTCAGGTGTTTTTGAGCACTCGCCCGGACCATGAACGGCGTCACATTTCACGCAGCGGTACGTGAGGTGGCAGTTTGTTGCTGCATGACCCACTCGTTGGCAGTTCTTGCATTGCAAGACCTGCTTGTTATTGATTTGCTCGAAGCGCACCAGGGTATGTTGAATCGCCCTGATGCTGGAGATCTGTTGCTCCGAGAACGAGGAGTCGAATGTGACCAGCCACAGATCTAGCTGCACATTCATGGTCTTCGCCCAAGTTGTGACGAAAGGTTTGACACTCATGGCACTGGAGGCTCCTTGCGCCTTCAGTTCATCTAGAATCTCGGCAGGCGAGAAAGAAGCGTCCAGGCCTCTAAGGATGAGGCTTGTGGTTTTTTCGGAGGGAAGGGTGTAGGTGAAGAACTTGTTCTTGTTCTCCACCAGGATTTTTTTGGCTGCCGAGTAGTCTTCCGGCGTTTGGGTGAGTATTTGGTGGGAGTTACCTGATTTTTTAATCAGATAACTATTGGGTAGGGCACGCGCAATGGATTCTTTCACCGTTTTGAAGGTCGCTAAAGGCTCGACTACAACTAGTGGAGGAATCTTTCGACTTACCTCCTTTTTAGCTGGCACTGCAGCAGATGGTCTCGGCTGCTGTTGTCTCGGTGTTGTCGTTGGCTGTTTAGTTGCTGCAGCGGGCTGGCGTTTTCTTGTTACATTGAGTGAAGGGAAGGCCTCAGGTTGTGTCCCGGATGGCAGGGCGAGTGGTGCCGGCGATGCTTGCTCGGTGTGGACAGTGGTGTCCATCACCTCAGCTGTTGTTGTTGGTGCCGTTGGCGTGGTTGTTGTCTGCGTGGCGGCTGATGGCCCGAACGTCCGGGCGATGGTGGCCTCCAGCGACTCGATGACGGTCGCCAGATGCCGGTTCTCTGCGCGAGCTGCCTTGAGCTGCTTCAGAAGCTGTTTGTTCTGCTTGCGCAGAGCAACAGAATCTTGTATTGTTCCCACGGACACGGAGCTTTTCACCGTCCCGTCGGAGTCAGATTGCGACTCAGTCTCGCAGTCGCTCGACAAAGTCACTTCGGAAGCCGTTTCGCCTCCGTCGTCATTATCTTCGGACTTGCCGCCCGTCGGGCTGTCCGTACCCTTTCTACGCTTTTTCCGGGTCACCTTCGTGAACCCGGCCGCGTCAGTTTCACTCATCGTCTTTGTGCTCACTGTTTTAAACTTATTGTCTTATTTGTTGTTCTTATTTATTTCGATTCCGATTCTTTTCACTTTTGCTTGGTGTCGATCGAATGTCGCACACACTAACACTCACCGTTATATGAAACTCACAGTTATCACCGCGTGGTTTACACACTTGTCAACACGTCCGATCGCCTCGGACGCTCAACACTGACTGTCTTGGTCTTGTCTTGTCTTGGCCTCGCCGCTACCTCTGACTAACATTTATACTCGCCACCGCCGCTCCTGATTCCGAAAATCTATTAGTGTAGTGGTGGATTACTCATCCTATTACCGAGAAAAAGTGCGTTGGATGTGTGCGTTTTTCGTCTCCTATGTATAAATATCTGTTCAAAGGAAATGCAGATACAGTTGGACCGTGTTATTCGAACTGAGAAGTTACGATGCCGCCAAAGACCAGTGGAAAAGCAGCCAAGAAGGCCGGAAAGGCCCAGAAGAATATCTCGAAAGGAGATAAGAAAAAGAAGAAGAGGAGGAAGGAGAGCTACGCAATCTACATTTACAAAGTATTGAAACAAGTCCATCCCGACACCGGTATCTCATCAAAGGCGATGAGCATCATGAACAGCTTCGTCAACGATATCTTCGAACGTATCGCCGCCGAAGCCTCGCGTTTGGCCCACTATAACAAGCGCTCAACCATCACCAGTCGGGAAATCCAGACCGCCGTCCGGCTTCTGCTTCCTGGAGAGTTGGCCAAGCACGCTGTTAGTGAAGGAACAAAGGCTGTTACCAAGTACACCAGCTCCAAGTAAATCTACAACAGCATTGCCATCCAATGCAAGAACAAAAGGCCCTTTTCAGGGCCACAAAAAATATTAACAAAGAGTAAACTACAAAATTTTCATTCCTCAAATAATATTTACCTTTTCTTCAATCCAACCTCAAAATATCATCCTTGGAAGACTTCCTTGCCGCCAATTAATAGCGTCAAGTCGATTTCACATATCCGCACACCAACAAACTCGCTATCCATGCTCCGTTAGCCATTCACACTAATACATAGACATGCCACTTTTCTCTACAAAAGGCAGCAGCTGCCGGCAATTGGCAGCCAAGCGGCCACCCATTCGTATATGTGCGTGAGATACTTAAAACATGCGTCTAGTCAATGAATTTTGCAAACAAGTTAGTATTAAGAAAATTCTAAAATCGTTCTAAGAGTTTAGTCAATGTAAGTTATTCAAAATCGTTCAAAAGTATTAGTGTAAGTGATCGTGCTAAATATATATGCATTAAAAGATCCTCTACTTTTAACTAAACTTCTGTGAAGATAGGAAAATTACTTCCATAGGTAAGCACATCTCCTTTTTAATATCTATCTACTGAACTAGCATTTCTAATTTTCATTTCTGATTGTTTAAGAAAATTTTACTCTCTGTTTAAGGATTTTGTGGTCCTGAAAAGGACCGTTTTTCTTAAATTGAATTCTAAATTAAAGAACTCTGTCGCTTAAGCGCGTTCACCACGGATACGGCGGGCCAATTGAATGTCCTTTGGCATAATAGTGACACGTTTAGCGTGGATTGCGCACAAGTTGGTGTCTTCGAACAAACCGACGAGGTAAGCTTCGCTGGCTTCTTGGAGGGCCATGACTGCTGAGCTTTGGAAACGCAAATCAGTCTTGAAATCCTGAGCGATTTCACGAACTAGCCGTTGGAAGGGCAATTTGCGGATCAAAAGTTCAGTGCTCTTTTGATAACGACGGATTTCACGAAGAGCTACAGTTCCTGGGCGGTAACGATGGGGCTTCTTAACACCTCCGGTTGCTGGTGCACTCTTGCGAGCTGCCTTGGTGGCCAATTGTTTTCGTGGTGCCTTTCCACCAGTCGATTTACGGGCTGTCTGCTTAGTACGGGCCATCTTCTCAAACTCAAATGAACGACGTTCGAAGTTTACTTCACGAGACTCACGGACAAAATATGCCCAGCCTACATATGCCACTCACATTTATAGTTGAACCTACTCCATATACATATCTCACATCGCACCACTACAAACATATTTCAAGACCCGTTAGATTAATTTTCAATCCCGAATTTTATATTTTCGAGATCCTTTTTCCAATGGGTTCGATTATATTATTTTAATATCTCACTAACTATTCTACTTTCCCATTAATTTTCAATGATAACTATTATTCATACCCCTTCATTTATAACTATTAGGCAACTTGTACAGCTAGTGAGATAAATTCTGCGTCTAGGACTTTCTCAGGCTCCACCATGTACCATTTTACATATTTATTTTTGTCGGATTCTAAAACATATTTTCTCTATTTTCTTGTAATTATATTTTTAGAACCGTGCATTAAAATCTATTCGGATAAATTAAGGACTAAAATATCTTCTGCATCCCTGGCTGCAATACTTACAATAGCGACGTGTACGTACATACTATACGGATAGGCGAGGAAACCTGAATTCACATGTATGAACAAGATTCAGAAGGTATAAATTTTGGCTTGGGTGAAAACTTCGACAGTATCTTTCGAGCTCTTGTCGAAGTAACTTCTAGTGAATATTCAAGATGACTGGTCGTGGAAAAGGTGGCAAAGGATTGGGAAAAGGAGGAGCAAAGCGTCATCGCAAGGTTCTTCGTGATAACATCCAAGGTATCACAAAACCAGCAATCCGTCGTTTGGCTCGTCGAGGTGGTGTGAAGCGTATCTCAGGTCTCATCTATGAGGAAACTCGTGGTGTCTTGAAAGTGTTTTTGGAAAACGTTATCCGTGACGCTGTTACATACACTGAACACGCCAAGAGGAAGACCGTCACCGCCATGGATGTAGTCTACGCACTAAAACGCCAAGGACGCACCCTCTACGGTTTCGGTGGTTAAGCGAATACAATACCGAACAATATTGTTCGAAGAGAATTGCAGAAAACGGCCCTTTTCAGGGCCAAAGTTTATATAAACAAAGAGTAAAACTTTACCTTCGATTGAAATCCTTGCTTTCCAGAAGTGAATGTGTCTCCAAGTGCGAATATTTCCAGTTTTCCACACTCAGTCCAATTTGATCAACTACGCATTGATGTGAAAATTCATTAGTAGACATATAAACACTGTCCCGAGTATTCACATATTCATAATTAAAACTTACTCTGATGCTTTCTCTAAAATCGCAATTAATTATTTATTCATTTCATATTACACATTGAAAAATACTTGTGACCTAACCTTTCCATCCTCCCAATATATCCAACATTCCTTCTGAGTATTCCCTGTAATTCACATATCAATACTATATATTATCACAATACTTCACTTCAACTCACCTTCCATCCGTACAAACTCATCACGATCACCGCCAAAAACTTTTCATTTCGAACTTCTCACTTCAATTCCGACCCGAACTGCGAATAAAATTTCCCCAAAACTCCGCTCGGCTCGGTCCGTCCTTTTTAAGTACGGCTACAAGTCGAGCGCGGAGCCCGGTGCCAACCAATATGCCCGGTACAACTCGACTCCACTCGCTCCGTCCGGTTTAAGTACGGCTGCAAGTCGAGTTCGGTGCCACCCGTACACCTGCACTAAACCGCAAATGTCAATACGCATCGAGCAGTGCAGTGCTTTGCAAACTTTTCCAAAATCAAAAAGTTTTCTCTATCCGCTAAAACAATTAATTTTTGCTATTCTATCTAATTTCACGATTGTTCGCTGTAAAAACAATCCAATACTTCACCCTTTACCGCAAATTTTCACCGATCGATTTCACCATTGTCCAAATCAAATATCCTCCCACTTTCCCCAACCTCCGTACATGTCAAACCATCAAACACTACGCTATCAATGGTTCAATCCACTTCTAAATTATCAATTTTCATTCTTAATTCGAATTCTGTACGAACGAATTCAATTAGTATCATCATCAAATTATTTTTTCTTTACTTTTCGCTTCGCACTTGTAAATTATCAATATCGATTATTAAGCCGAATTGCTTATGAACGAATTCAAATATTCTCTTTACTCTTCGCTTGCGTATTTTGTCGTCCTGAAAAGGACGGTTGATTTTTTGATGCAGCTTCACAGATGGAATTTCTTAAGCTTTCTTTTCTGTCTTCTTTGGCAAAAGAACAGCTTGGATGTTTGGAAGTACACCACCTTGAGCGATGGTTACTCCAGACAGAAGTTTGTTCAATTCTTCGTCGTTACGGATGGCCAATTGCAAATGCCTTGGGATGATCCTGGTCTTCTTGTTGTCACGGGCAGCGTTACCGGCCAACTCGAGGACTTCAGCAGCCAAGTACTCCATCACGGCAGCCAAATATACTGGAGCGCCAGCACCAACACGTTCAGCATAGTTTCCCTTCTTCAACAGACGATGGATACGACCGACGGGGAATTGAAGTCCAGCACGGTTTGATCGGGACTTTGCCTTTCCCTTAACTTTTCCTCCTTTACCACGGCCAGACATGTTTAATAAAAATTTATTACTTGACTTTCAGCAAACTAGAGCGCACGACCTGAGTCCACGAACGTATAGTTCAGTCTTGGCCTCGCCGCTACCTCTGACTAACATTTATACTCGCCAGCCGCTGCTCCTGATTCCGAAAATCTATTAGTGTAGTGGTGGATTACTCATCCTATTACCGAGAAAAAGTGCGTTGGATGTGTGCGTATTTCGTCCTCCTATGTATAAATATCTGTTCAAAGGAATTGCAGATACAGTTGGACCGTGTTATTCGAACTGAGAAGTTACGATGCCGCCAAAGACCAGTGGAAAAGCAGCCAAGAAGGCCGGAAAGGCCCAGAAGAATATCTCGAAAGGAGATAAGAAAAAGAAGAAGAGGAGGAAGGAGAGCTACGCAATCTACATTTACAAAGTATTGAAACAAGTCCATCCCGACACCGGTATCTCATCAAAGGCGATGAGCATCATGAACAGCTTCGTCAACGATATCTTCGAACGTATCGCCGCCGAAGCCTCGCGTTTGGCCCACTATAACAAGCGCTCAACCATCACCAGTCGGGAAATCCAGACCGCCGTCCGGCTTCTGCTTCCTGGAGAGTTGGCCAAGCACGCTGTTAGTGAAGGAACAAAGGCTGTTACCAAGTACACCAGCTCCAAGTAAATCTACAACAGCATTGCCATCCAATGCAAGAACAAAAGGCCCTTTTCAGGGCCACAAAAAATATTAATCAAAGAGTAAACTACAAACTTTTCATTCCTCAATATAATTATTTACCTTTTCTTCAATCCCAACCTCAAAATATCATCCTTGGAAGACTTCCTTGCCGCCAATTAATAGCGTCAAGTCGATTTCACATATCCGCACACCAACAAACTCGCTATCCATGCTCCGTTAGCCATTCACACTAATACATAGACATGCCACTTTTCTCTACAAAAGGCAGCAGCTGCCGGCAATTGGCAGCCAAGCGGCCACCCATTCGTATATGTGCGTGAGATACTTAAAACATGCGTCTAGTCAATGAATTTTGCAAACAAGTTAGTATTAAGAAAATTCTAAAATCGTTCTAAGAGTTTAGTCAATGTAAGTTATTCAAAATCGTTCAAAAGTATTAGTGTAAGTGATCGTGCTAAATATATATGCATTAAAAGATCCTCTACTTTTAACTAAACTTCTGTGAAGATAGGAAAATTACTTCCATAGGTAAGCACATCTCCTTTTTAATATCTATCTACTGAACTAGCATTTCTAATTTTCATTTCTGATTGTTTAAGAAAATTTTACTCTCTGTTTAAGGATTTTGTGGTCCTGAAAAGGACCGTTTTTCTTAAATTGAATTCTAAATTAAAGAACTCTGTCGCTTAAGCGCGTTCACCACGGATACGGCGGGCCAATTGAATGTCCTTTGGCATAATAGTGACACGTTTAGCGTGGATTGCGCACAAGTTGGTGTCTTCGAACAAACCGACGAGGTAAGCTTCGCTGGCTTCTTGGAGGGCCATGACTGCTGAGCTTTGGAAACGCAAATCAGTCTTGAAATCCTGAGCGATTTCACGAACTAGCCGTTGGAAGGGCAATTTGCGGATCAAAAGTTCAGTGCTCTTTTGATAACGACGGATTTCACGAAGAGCTACAGTTCCTGGGCGGTAACGATGGGGCTTCTTAACACCTCCGGTTGCTGGTGCACTCTTGCGAGCTGCCTTGGTGGCCAATTGTTTTCGTGGTGCCTTTCCACCAGTCGATTTACGGGCTGTCTGCTTAGTACGGGCCATCTTCTCAAACTCAAATGAACGACGTTCGAAGTTTACTTCACGAGACTCACGGACAAAATATGCCCAGCCTACATATGCCACTCACATTTATAGTTGAACCTACTCCATATACATATCTCACATCGCACCACTACAAACATATTTCAAGACCCGTTAGATTAATTTTCAATCCCGAATTTTATATTTTCGAGATCCTTTTTCCAATGGGTTCGATTATATTATTTTAATATCTCACTAACTATTCTACTTTCCCATTAATTTTCAATGATAACTATTATTCATACCCCTTCATTTATAACTATTAGGCAACTTGTACAGCTAGTGAGATAAATTCTGCGTCTAGGACTTTCTCAGGCTCCACCATGTACCATTTTACATATTTATTTTTGTCGGATTCTAAAACATATTTTCTCTATTTTCTTGTAATTATATTTTTAGAACCGTGCATTAAAATCTATTCGGATAAATTAAGGACTAAAATATCTTCTGCATCCCTGGCTGCAATACTTACAATAGCGACGTGTACGTACATACTATACGGATAGGCGAGGAAACCTGAATTCACATGTATGAACAAGATTCAGAAGGTATAAATTTTGGCTTGGGTGAAAACTTCGACAGTATCTTTCGAGCTCTTGTCGAAGTAACTTCTAGTGAATATTCAAGATGACTGGTCGTGGAAAAGGTGGCAAAGGATTGGGAAAAGGAGGAGCAAAGCGTCATCGCAAGGTTCTTCGTGATAACATCCAAGGTATCACAAAACCAGCAATCCGTCGTTTGGCTCGTCGAGGTGGTGTGAAGCGTATCTCAGGTCTCATCTATGAGGAAACTCGTGGTGTCTTGAAAGTGTTTTTGGAAAACGTTATCCGTGACGCTGTTACATACACTGAACACGCCAAGAGGAAGACCGTCACCGCCATGGATGTAGTCTACGCACTAAAACGCCAAGGACGCACCCTCTACGGTTTCGGTGGTTAAGCGAATACAAGTACCGAACAATATTGTTCGAAGAGAATTGCAGAAAACGGCCCTTTTCAGGGCCAAAGTTTATATAAACAAAGAGTAAAACTTTACCTTCGATTAAAATCCTTGCTTTCCAGAAGTGAATGTGTCTCCAAGTGCGAATATTTCCAGTTTTCCACACTCAGTCCAATTTGATCAACTACGCATTCATGTGAAAATTCATTAGTAGACATATAAACACTGTCCCGAGTATTCACATATTCATAATTAAAACTTACTCTGATTGCTTTCTCTAAAATCGCAATTAATTATTTATTCATTTCATATTACACATTGAAAAATACTTGTGACCAACCTTTCCATCCTCCCAATATATCCAACATTCCTTCTGAGTATTCCCTGTAATTCACATATCAATACTATATATTATCACAATACTTCACTTCAACTCACCTTCCATCCGTACAAACTCATCACGATCACCGCCAAAAACTTTTCATTTCGAACTTCTCACTTCAATTCCGACCCGAACTGCGAATAAAATTTCCCCAAAACTCCGCTCGGCTCGGTCCGTCCTTTTTAAGTACGGCTACAAGTCGAGCGCGGAGCCCGGTGCCAACCAATATGCCCGGTACAACTCGACTCCACTCGCTCCGTCCGGTTTAAGTACGGCTGCAAGTCGAGTTCGGTGCCACCCGTACACCTGCACTAAACCGCAAATGTCAATACGCATCGAGCAGTGCAGTGCTTTGCAAACTTTTCCAAAATCAAAAAGTTTTCTCTATCCGCTAAAACAATTAATTTTTGCTATTCTATCTAATTTCACGATTGTTCGCTGTAAAAACAATCCAATACTTCACCCTTTACCGCAAATTTTCACCGATCGATTTCACCATTGTCCAAATCAAATATCCTCCCACTTTCCCCAACCTCCGTACATGTCAAACCATCAAACACTACGCTATCAATGGTTCAATCCACTTCTAAATTATCAATTTTCATTCTTAATTCGAATTCTGTACGAACGAATTCAATTAGTATCAACATCAAAATATTTTTTCTTTACTTTTCGCTTCGCACTTGTAAATTATCAATATCGATTATTAAGCCGAATTGCTTATGAACGAATTCAAATATTCTCTTTACTCTTCGCTTGCGTATTTTGTCGTCCTGAAAAGGACGGTTGATTTTTTGATGCAGCTTCACAGATGGAATTTCTTAAGCTTTCTTTTCTGTCTTCTTTGGCAAAAGAACAGCTTGGATGTTTGGAAGTACACCACCTTGAGCGATGGTTACTCCAGACAGAAGTTTGTTCAATTCTTCGTCGTTACGGATGGCCAATTGCAAATGCCTTGGGATGATCCTGGTCTTCTTGTTGTCACGGGCAGCGTTACCGGCCAACTCGAGGACTTCAGCAGCCAAGTACTCCATCACGGCAGCCAAATATACTGGAGCGCCAGCACCAACACGTTCAGCATAGTTTCCCTTCTTCAACAGACGATGGATACGACCGACGGGGAATTGAAGTCCAGCACGGTTTGATCGGGACTTTGCCTTTCCCTTAACTTTTCCTCCTTTACCACGGCCAGACATGTTTAATAAAAATTTATTACTTGACTTTCAGCAAACTAGAGCGCACGACCTTGAGTCCACGAACGTATAGTTCAGTCTTGGCCTCGCCGCTACCTCTGACTAACATTTATACTCGCCACCGCCGCTCCTGATTCCGAAAATCTATTAGTGTAGTGGTGGATTACTCATCCTATTACCGAGAAAAAGTGCGTTGGATGTGTGCGTTTTTCGTCTCCTATGTATAAATATCTGTTCAAAGGAATTGCAGATACAGTTGGACCGTGTTATTCGAACTGAGAAGTTACGATGCCGCCAAAGACCAGTGGAAAAGCAGCCAAGAAGGCCGGAAAGGCCCAGAAGAATATCTCGAAAGGAGATAAGAAAAAGAAGAAGAGGAGGAAGGAGAGCTACGCAATCTACATTTACAAAGTATTGAAACAAGTCCATCCCGACACCGGTATCTCATCAAAGGCGATGAGCATCATGAACAGCTTCGTCAACGATATCTTCGAACGTATCGCCGCCGAAGCCTCGCGTTTGGCCCACTATAACAAGCGCTCAACCATCACCAGTCGGGAAATCCAGACCGCCGTCCGGCTTCTGCTTCCTGGAGAGTTGGCCAAGCACGCTGTTAGTGAAGGAACAAAGGCTGTTACCAAGTACACCAGCTCCAAGTAAATCTACAACAGCATTGCCATCCAATGCAAGAACAAAAGGCCCTTTTCAGGGCCACAAAAAATATTATCAAAGAGTAAACTACAAACTTTTCATTCCTCAATATAATTATTTACCTTTTCTTCAACCCAACCTCAAAATATCATCCTTGGAAGACTTCCTTGCCGCCAATTAATAGCGTCAAGTCGATTTCACATATCCGCACACCAACAAACTCGCTATCCATGCTCCGTTAGCCATTCACACTAATACATAGACATGCCACTTTTCTCTACAAAAGGCAGCAGCTGCCGGCAATTGGCAGCCAAGCGGCCACCCATTCGTATATGTGCGTGAGATACTTAAAACATGCGTCTAGTCAATGAATTTTGCAAACAAGTTAGTATTAAGAAAATTCTAAAATCGTTCTAAGAGTTTAGTCAATGTAAGTTATTCAAAATCGTTCAAAAGTATTAGTGTAAGTGATCGTGCTAAATATATATGCATTAAAAGATCCTCTACTTTTAACTAAACTTCTGTGAAGATAGGAAAATTACTTCCATAGGTAAGCACATCTCCTTTTTAATATCTATCTACTGAACTAGCATTTCTAATTTTCATTTCTGATTGTTTAAGAAAATTTTACTCTCTGTTTAAGGATTTTGTGGTCCTGAAAAGGACCGTTTTTCTTAAATTGAATTCTAAATTAAAGAACTCTGTCGCTTAAGCGCGTTCACCACGGATACGGCGGGCCAATTGAATGTCCTTTGGCATAATAGTGACACGTTTAGCGTGGATTGCGCACAAGTTGGTGTCTTCGAACAAACCGACGAGGTAAGCTTCGCTGGCTTCTTGGAGGGCCATGACTGCTGAGCTTTGGAAACGCAAATCAGTCTTGAAATCCTGAGCGATTTCACGAACTAGCCGTTGGAAGGGCAATTTGCGGATCAAAAGTTCAGTGCTCTTTTGATAACGACGGATTTCACGAAGAGCTACAGTTCCTGGGCGGTAACGATGGGGCTTCTTAACACCTCCGGTTGCTGGTGCACTCTTGCGAGCTGCCTTGGTGGCCAATTGTTTTCGTGGTGCCTTTCCACCAGTCGATTTACGGGCTGTCTGCTTAGTACGGGCCATCTTCTCAAACTCAAATGAACGACGTTCGAAGTTTACTTCACGAGACTCACGGACAAAATATGCCCAGCCTACATATGCCACTCACATTTATAGTTGAACCTACTCCATATACATATCTCACATCGCACCACTACAAACATATTTCAAGACCCGTTAGATTAATTTTCAATCCCGAATTTTATATTTTCGAGATCCTTTTTCCAATGGGTTCGATTATATTATTTTAATATCTCACTAACTATTCTACTTTCCCATTAATTTTCAATGATAACTATTATTCATACCCCTTCATTTATAACTATTAGGCAACTTGTACAGCTAGTGAGATAAATTCTGCGTCTAGGACTTTCTCAGGCTCCACCATGTACCATTTTACATATTTATTTTTGTCGGATTCTAAAACATATTTTCTCTATTTTCTTGTAATTATATTTTTAGAACCGTGCATTAAAATCTATTCGGATAAATTAAGGACTAAAATATCTTCTGCATCCCTGGCTGCAATACTTACAATAGCGACGTGTACGTACATACTATACGGATAGGCGAGGAAACCTGAATTCACATGTATGAACAAGATTCAGAAGGTATAAATTTTGGCTTGGGTGAAAACTTCGACAGTATCTTTCGAGCTCTTGTCGAAGTAACTTCTAGTGAATATTCAAGATGACTGGTCGTGGAAAAGGTGGCAAAGGATTGGGAAAAGGAGGAGCAAAGCGTCATCGCAAGGTTCTTCGTGATAACATCCAAGGTATCACAAAACCAGCAATCCGTCGTTTGGCTCGTCGAGGTGGTGTGAAGCGTATCTCAGGTCTCATCTATGAGGAAACTCGTGGTGTCTTGAAAGTGTTTTTGGAAAACGTTATCCGTGACGCTGTTACATACACTGAACACGCCAAGAGGAAGACCGTCACCGCCATGGATGTAGTCTACGCACTAAAACGCCAAGGACGCACCCTCTACGGTTTCGGTGGTTAAGCGAATACAATACCGAACAATATTGTTCGAAGAGAATTGCAGAAAACGGCCCTTTTCAGGGCCAAAGTTTATATAAACAAAGAGTAAAACTTTACCTTCGATTGAAATCCTTGCTTTCCAGAAGTGAATGTGTCTCCAAGTGCAACACTCATCTTTCATAGATTGAAGTCACACTCAGTCCAATTTGATCAACTACGCATTGATGTGAAAATTCATTAGTAGACATATAAACACTGTCCCGAGTATTCACATATTCATAATTAAAACTTACTCTGATGCTTTCTCTAAAATCGCAATTAATTATTTATTCATTTCATATTACACATTGAAAAAATACTTGTGACCTAACCTTTCCATCCTCCCAATATATCCAACATTCCTTCTGAGTATTCCCTGTAATTCACATATCAATACTATATATTATCACAATACTTCACTTCAACTCACCTTCCATCCGTACAAACTCATCACGATCACCGCCAAAAACTTTTCATTTCGAACTTCTCACTTCAATTCCGACCCGAACTGCGAATAAAATTTCCCCAAAACTCCGCTCGGCTCGGTCCGTCCTTTTTAAGTACGGCTACAAGTCGAGCGCGGAGCCCGGTGCCAACCAATATGCCCGGTACAACTCGACTCCACTCGCTCCGTCCGGTTTAAGTACGGCTGCAAGTCGAGTTCGGTGCCACCCGTACACCTGCACTAAACCGCAAATGTCAATACGCATCGAGCAGTGCAGTGCTTTGCAAACTTTTCCAAAATCAAAAAGTTTTCTCTATCCGCTAAAACAATTAATTTTTGCTATTCTATCTAATTTCACGATTGTTCGCTGTAAAAACAATCCAATACTTCACCCTTTACCGCAAATTTTCACCGATCGATTTCACCATTGTCCAAATCAAATATCCTCCCACTTTCCCCAACCTCCGTACATGTCAAACCATCAAACACTACGCTATCAATGGTTCAATCCACTTCTAAATTATCAATTTTCATTCTTAATTCGAATTCTGTACGAACGAATTCAATTAGTATCAACATCAAAATATTTTTTCTTTACTTTTCGCTTCGCACTTGTAAATTATCAATATCGATTATTAAGCCGAATTGCTTATGAACGAATTCAAATATTCTCTTTACTCTTCGCTTGCGTATTTTGTCGTCCTGAAAAGGACGGTTGATTTTTTGATGCAGCTTCACAGATGGAATTTCTTAAGCTTTCTTTTCTGTCTTCTTTGGCAAAAGAACAGCTTGGATGTTTGGAAGTACACCACCTTGAGCGATGGTTACTCCAGACAGAAGTTTGTTCAATTCTTCGTCGTTACGGATGGCCAATTGCAAATGCCTTGGGATGATCCTGGTTTTCTTGTTGTCACGGGCAGCGTTACCGGCCAACTCGAGGACTTCAGCAGCCAAGTACTCCATCACGGCAGCCAAATATACTGGAGCGCCAGCACCAACACGTTCAGCATAGTTTCCCTTCTTCAACAGACGATGGATACGACCGACGGGGAATTGAAGTCCAGCACGGTTTGATCGGGACTTTGCCTTTCCCTTAACTTTTCCTCCTTTACCACGGCCAGACATGTTTAATAAAAATTTATTACTTGACTTTCAGCAAACTAGAGCGCACGACCTGAGTCCACGAACGTATAGTTCAGTCTTGGCCTCGCCGCTACCTCTGACTAACATTTATACTCGCCACCGCTGCTCCTGATTCCGAAAATCTATTAGTGTAGTGGTGGATTACTCATCCTATTACCGAGAAAAAGTGCGTTGGATGTGTGCGTTTTTCGTCTCCTATGTATAAATATCTGTTCAAAGGAATTGCAGATACAGTTGGACCGTGTTATTCGAACTGAGAAGTTACGATGCCGCCAAAGACCAGTGGAAAAGCAGCCAAGAAGGCCGGAAAGGCCCAGAAGAATATCTCGAAAGGAGATAAGAAAAAGAAGAAGAGGAGGAAGGAGAGCTACGCAATCTACATTTACAAAGTATTGAAACAAGTCCATCCCGACACCGGTATCTCATCAAAGGCGATGAGCATCATGAACAGCTTCGTCAACGATATCTTCGAACGTATCGCCGCCGAAGCCTCGCGTTTGGCCCACTATAACAAGCGCTCAACCATCACCAGTCGGGAAATCCAGACCGCCGTCCGGCTTCTGCTTCCTGGAGAGTTGGCCAAGCACGCTGTTAGTGAAGGAACAAAGGCTGTTACCAAGTACACCAGCTCCAAGTAAATCTACAACAGCATTGCCATCCAATGCAAGAACAAAAGGCCCTTTTCAGGGCCACAAAAAATATTAATCAAAGAGTAAACTACAAACTTTTCATTCCTCAATATAATTATTTACCTTTTCTTCAATCCCAACCTCAAAATATCATCCTTGGAAGACTTCCTTGCCGCCAATTAATAGCGTCAAGTCGATTTCACATATCCGCACACCAACAAACTCGCTATCCATGCTCCGTTAGCCATTCACACTAATACATAGACATGCCACTTTTCTCTACAAAAGGCAGCAGCTGCCGGCAATTGGCAGCCAAGCGGCCACCCATTCGTATATGTGCGTGAGATACTTAAAACATGCGTCTAGTCAATGAATTTTGCAAACAAGTTAGTATTAAGAAAATTCTAAAATCGTTCTAAGAGTTTAGTCAATGTAAGTTATTCAAAATCGTTCAAAAGTATTAGTGTAAGTGATCGTGCTAAATATATATGCATTAAAAGATCCTCTACTTTTAACTAAACTTCTGTGAAGATAGGAAAATTACTTCCATAGGTAAGCACATCTCCTTTTTAATATCTATCTACTGAACTAGCATTTCTAATTTTCATTTCTGATTGTTTAAGAAAATTTTACTCTCTGTTTAAGGATTTTGTGGTCCTGAAAAGGACCGTTTTTCTTAAATTGAATTCTAAATTAAAGAACTCTGTCGCTTAAGCGCGTTCACCACGGATACGGCGGGCCAATTGAATGTCCTTTGGCATAATAGTGACACGTTTAGCGTGGATTGCGCACAAGTTGGTGTCTTCGAACAAACCGACGAGGTAAGCTTCGCTGGCTTCTTGGAGGGCCATGACTGCTGAGCTTTGGAAACGCAAATCAGTCTTGAAATCCTGAGCGATTTCACGAACTAGCCGTTGGAAGGGCAATTTGCGGATCAAAAGTTCAGTGCTCTTTTGATAACGACGGATTTCACGAAGAGCTACAGTTCCTGGGCGGTAACGATGGGGCTTCTTAACACCTCCGGTTGCTGGTGCACTCTTGCGAGCTGCCTTGGTGGCCAATTGTTTTCGTGGTGCCTTTCCACCAGTCGATTTACGGGCTGTCTGCTTAGTACGGGCCATCTTCTCAAACTCAAATGAACGACGTTCGAAGTTTACTTCACGAGACTCACGGACAAAATATGCCCAGCCTACATATGCCACTCACATTTATAGTTGAACCTACTCCATATACATATCTCACATCGCACCACTACAAACATATTTCAAGACCCGTTAGATTAATTTTCAATCCCGAATTTTATATTTTCGAGATCCTTTTTCCAATGGGTTCGATTATATTATTTTAATATCTCACTAACTATTCTACTTTCCCATTAATTTTCAATGATAACTATTATTCATACCCCTTCATTTATAACTATTAGGCAACTTGTACAGCTAGTGAGATAAATTCTGCGTCTAGGACTTTCTCAGGCTCCACCATGTACCATTTTACATATTTATTTTTGTCGGATTCTAAAACATATTTTCTCTATTTTCTTGTAATTATATTTTTAGAACCGTGCATTAAAATCTATTCGGATAAATTAAGGACTAAAATATCTTCTGCATCCCTGGCTGCAATACTTACAATAGCGACGTGTACGTACATACTATACGGATAGGCGAGGAAACCTGAATTCACATGTATGAACAAGATTCAGAAGGTATAAATTTTGGCTTGGGTGAAAACTTCGACAGTATCTTTCGAGCTCTTGTCGAAGTAACTTCTAGTGAATATTCAAGATGACTGGTCGTGGAAAAGGTGGCAAAGGATTGGGAAAAGGAGGAGCAAAGCGTCATCGCAAGGTTCTTCGTGATAACATCCAAGGTATCACAAAACCAGCAATCCGTCGTTTGGCTCGTCGAGGTGGTGTGAAGCGTATCTCAGGTCTCATCTATGAGGAAACTCGTGGTGTCTTGAAAGTGTTTTTGGAAAACGTTATCCGTGACGCTGTTACATACACTGAACACGCCAAGAGGAAGACCGTCACCGCCATGGATGTAGTCTACGCACTAAAACGTCAAGGACGCACCCTCTACGGTTTCGGTGGTTAAGCGAATACAATACCGAACAATATTGTTCGAAGATAATTGCAGAAAACGGCCCTTTTCAGGGCCAAAGTTTATATAAACAAAGAGTAAAACTTTACCTTCGATTAAAATCCTTGCTTTCCAGAAGTGAATGTGTCTCCAAGTGCGAATATTTCCAGTTTTCCACACTCAGTCCAATTTGATCAACTACGCATTCATGTGAAAATTCATTAGTAGACATATAAACACTGTCCCGAGTATTCACATATTCATAATTAAAACTTACTCTGTTGCTTTCTCTAAAATCGCAATTAATTATTTATTCATTTCATATTACACATTGAAAAATACTTGTGACCAACCTTTCCATCCTCCCAATATATCCAACATTCCTTCTGAGTATTCCCTGTAATTCACATATCAATACTATATATTATCACAATACTTCACTTCAACTCACCTTCCATCCGTACAAACTCATCACGATCACC